>NW_007726114.1:1168751-1170372 GCF_000696425.1 Galeopterus variegatus | reverse complement strand
GTGTGTGTGTGTGTGTGTGTGTGTGTGTGTGTGTGTGTGTATGTATGTGAGTGAATTAATTTATTTATTTTTAGCTCCCACAAATAAGTGAGAACATGTTGTATTTCTTTTTCTCTGCCTGACTCGTTTCACTCAATATTATTCTCTCAAGGTCCATCCATGTTGTTGCAAATGGCAGTATTTCATTCGTTTTTATAGCTGAGTAGTATTCCATTGTGTAGATATACCACATTTTCCGTATCCACTCATCCGATGATGGACATTTGGGCTGATTCCAGCTCTTGGCTATTGTAAAGAGTGCTGCAATGAACATTGGGGTACAGGTGTACCTTCGACTTGATGATTTCCATTCCTTTCCACCACCTCTATTTCTAAAACTTTTTTGTTATCCTGAACATAAACTCTACCCCCAGTTTCTGGTAGCCTCTAATCTACTTCTATCTCTGAAATTTTTTTCTTTTTAATTTATTTTTTATTAATTGACCCATGATAATTGTATATATTTATGGAGTACAATGTGATATTTGGGTACATTTATACTGTGTGTAATGATCATATCAGGGTATTTAGCATATCCATCAAGTCAAATATTTGTCACCTCTTTGTGTTGAGAACATTCAAAATCTTCTCAACTAGATACTTGAAATTATACAGTAATTTGTTGTTGACTGTAGTCCACCTTTATTGCTATACAACACTAGGTCTTATTGTTCCTATTTCTCTACAGTTTTGTTTCCATTAATCACCCTCTCCCCGCTCCCTCTCTCCTCTCCCCTAACCAGTCCCTAGTAATCACTATTCTACTCTCTACTTATGAGAGATACACTTTCTTAGCTTTCACATATCAGTGAGAATGTGTGGTATTTCTTTTTCTGTACCTGGCTTATTTCACTTAACATAACTATCCCCAAGCTCATCCATGTTGCTGCAAATGGCAGAATTTCATTCTTTTTTATGGCTGAGTAGTATTGCATTGTGTATATATACCACTTTTTTTGTATGTGTGTGTGGCAGCTGGCTGGTATGGGGATCTGAACCCTTGACCTTGGTGTTATCAGCACTGCCCTCTAACCAACCAAGCTAACTGGCCAGCCCCAGCACATTTTCTTTATCCAGTCATCTATTGATGGACGTTTAGGTTGGTTCCAAATCTTGGCTATTGTGAATAGAGCCACGATAAACATGGGAGTACAGGTATCTCTTTGACATGTTGCTTTCCTTTCCTTTGTATATATACACAGTAGTGTGATTGCTAGATCATGTGGTAGTTCTGTCTGTAGTCTTTCGAGAAGCCTCTGTACTGTTTTCCATAATGGCTGTACTAATTTACATTCCCACCAACAATGTATAAGAATTCTCCTTTCTCTGCGTCCTCACTAGCATTTTTTTTTTTTTTTTTGTCCTTTTTGAGACCAGCCGCACCGCGCTCAGCCAGTGAGCGCTGTGAGCGCACCGGTCATCCCTATATAGGATCCGAACCTGCGGCAGGAGCGCTGCTGCGCTCCCAGCGCTGTACTCTCCCAAGTGTGCCACGGGCTCGGCCCTATTTTTTTTTTTTTTATTATTTTTATTTTGTCAATATACAATGTAGTTGATTATTATGTCCCATCACCGAAACCTC
>NW_007726114.1:1166418-1167767 GCF_000696425.1 Galeopterus variegatus | reverse complement strand
GGTCCATCCATGTTGTTGCAAATGGCAGTATTTCATTCGTTTTTATAGCTGAGTAGTATTCCATTGTGTAGATATACCACATTTTCCGTATCCACTCATCCGATGATGGACATTTGGGCTGATTCCAGCTCTTGGCTATTGTGAAGAGTGCTGCAATGAACATTGGGGAACAGGTATACCTTCGACTTGATGATTTCCATTCCTTTGGATATATCATTCTAACTGGGGTGAGATGATATTTCATTGTGGTTTTGATTTGCATTTCTCTGATGATTAGTGATGTTGAACATTTTTTCATATACCTGTTCAAAATTTATTCTTGATGAACAAATTTGGTAAGCTAGATATAGAGGGAAATTTCACAAACTTGATTAAAGGTATTAATTAGAAACTTTTACCAAACTTTGTACTTAGCAATCAAATACAGGAGACATTTTCATTAAATACAAGGATGCTGATTCTCCCTGCTAATTTTCAACATCACTTAAAAAGCACTAATCAGTGTGATAACATAAGAAAAAGCAATGGCAGGAAAAGAAGATAAAATGATCATAATTTGAATGTGATATATAGTCTACCTAGGAAGTGAAAGGGAATTAATTGATAAACCATTGAATAGAGTTTGAATAAGTTAAAAAAAATCAAAGCAGTGTAGCAAGGCATCGAATGATAATGATTATTTTCAATCCTTTATCCTGTTCCTTTTTTACCCTGTGTGTGTGGGTGTGTATATGTATGTATATATATTTTAACTTGGTGGTATAAGTGCCCATACCCCCTATAGATAATTGTTTTATTAGTTTCTGTCTATCTTACCAGTGTTTCTTTATTTAAATTTAAGCAAAACCAAATATATATTCTCATTTTCCTCTTTCATAATACAAAAGGTATCATAAGACACGCACTGTTCCGTAGCTTGCTTTTTAAAAACTCAGTGTGTCCTGGAAATCTTTCCATATCAATTCATAGAGTGTGTCTTCATTCTTTTTTATAGCTCTGTAATATTTCATTTTGTGTATGTACCGTAGCAGTATATAAACAGTAATCATGAAGCTATTGGTTGGTATCTGCCCGTTAAAACTGGGCTAGCCAGTTAGTTCAGTTGGTTGGACTGTGTCGCCGATAACAGGAAGATCCAGAGTTTGATCCCTGTATCAGCCAGTTGCCAAAAACCAAAACAAAACCAAAACCAAATACTTTTTAAAAGTTTAGAATTTAAAGTATTGGGCCGGCCTGGTGGCGCACTGGATAGTGCGCCGCTTGGGAAGCGCGGTGGCGCTCCCGCCCGAGGGTTCGGATCCCCCATACAGACCGGTTCCCGCTCACTGGCTGAGCGAGGCGCGGGAGCA
>NW_007726114.1:1161885-1165343 GCF_000696425.1 Galeopterus variegatus | reverse complement strand
GAGGGTTCGGATCCCACATACAGACCGGTTCCCGCTCACTGGCTGAGCGAGGCGCGGGAGCAACACCGAGGGTTGCGATCCCGTTGCCGGTCCCGGTCCGGTACGGGGGCGACACTGAGGGTTGCGATCCGTTGCTGGACACGGAAAAAGACAAAAAAAAAAAAAAGAATTTAAAGTATTTATTTTATACTTACACAGTAATATGTGACTGAATTCTTGTAAAAATTCAAACTATAAGCAAAAGTCTTTTGGCTCCTTTCCCCAGAGCTAACTTTTGTTGTCAGTTTGTTTTTTAATATCTGCTCCTTTCAGGCTGATATTCCCATTGATGAGAAATGTGACTCCCAGCTGCAAGGTTAGTTTGGAAACTAGAGTCTCATCCATCAGTGGCTATTAGTTAGTTACATGTTGAAGTTAGAAATTCTCTTTCCCTTTCTGCCTGTACAAATTCCATTCACATCTTTTTTTGTTAACCTTGCTTCATCTTCTCTAGCCTGCCTTATGATTGTCCAAATATTCAGGTTGAACCAGGTAAAATTACTATTTTGGTAGGTAAAAAGCAGCTGATTATTAGTAATTTCGTGTGTTTCAACTTAATAGTTTTACAGCTTAATCGGTTTATGTGTCTAGTTCTCCTCAAGGGCAGGGCCAGAGCACATATGTGTATATAATCCCTTCCAAGACCAGGAATTTTCTGGCCAGATGAAAGGCACTTAATAAAGTCCTGTTGACTGATGAAGCTGAGCTGTCCCTAAGTCTGGTAGCAATTGTGATACACCAAGTCTTACTGGGTTGATCTCTAAGATGGTCTTTGCTGCCTCCTCCTTCTCTGAACTGCAGTTGGGTCTCCCACCTCCCGTGAGTGACTTTGCATCCTTGTCACTTTAGGGAGGTAGGGAGTACCACTTTTCTCTTTAGGAAACTTTGCCCCTTGGTTATTATTGAGCCTCCTGGAGAGGTTTGTTTAGGTCTGCAGACAGTGGGATATTTGTGCCCAGTGATGTTTTTTAATCAAGGGAGAGGCTTTAGGCTAGCTGAGGGAGCAGAGACCCCTTCAGATCTGAGTGTGTGCAATGGAGTTGCTGGCCTGGGAGTTCAGACTTGATTCTGTGGATCCTGACTTCCCAGACTTTTAGAGGCACTGACCAGTGCAAATTCAAAATGGCGTTTGTCCTGAGGTTGCCAACTTTTTATTTTGCCAAATAAGGATATTTAAAATAAGTATCTAATTATATACTTATAAATAAATAGTTAATACGTGCTCATGGTACAACATTCAAAACATACAAAAGGAAATACATTGAATAAAATAAGTCTCATACTTCCTCTCCCATTCCTTAACTATCCAGTTCCCCTCCCAAGAGGCAAACCGGGTTGCTTGATCATCCTTCCAGAGATAGCCCACGCATTTAAAAACAGGTATGAACGTATTCGCTCTCCCCTCCCCCAAATAAATGGTAGTGCTTTTAAATACTATTTTACATCTTGAGTTTTTTCCCCCCATTTTTCTTTAGAGATCTTTTAAAATCAGTCTGTAGAACCGCATCATTCTTTTTAATGGCTACATAATATTAAGGCTATTAAAAACAAAGAGTTGCCATTGTTTTAGTTTTTTTTTTTTTTTCCTTTTTGTCTTTTTTTGTGTCCGGCAACGGATCGCAACCCTCAGTGTCGCGCCCGTACCGGACCGGGACCGGCAACGGGATCGCAACCCTCGGTGTTGCTCCCACACCTCACTCAGCCAGTGAGCGGGAACCGGTCTGTATGTGGGATCCGAACCCTCGGCGGGAGCGCCGCCATGCTCCCAAGCGGCGCACTGTAGCAGTGCGCCACCGGGCCGGCCCCCATTGTTTTAGTTTTTTTTTTTTTTCCTTTTTGTCTTTTTTTGTGTCCGGCAACGGATCGCAACCCTCAGTGTCGCGCCCGTACCGGACCGGGACCGGCAACGGGATCGCAACCCTCGGTGTTGCTCCCACACCTCACTCAGCCAGTGAGCGGGAACCGGTCTGTATGTGGGATCCGAACCCTCGGCGGGAGCGCCGCCATGCTCCCAAGCGGCGCACTGTAGCAGTGCGCCACCGGGCCGGCCCCCATTGTTTTAGTTTTAAAGGTATATTTAAATACCAGAAATTTAGAAAGAATGTGATTTCAGTATAAAGAAAACTTCTATAAATTAAATAAATTTAGTTCTTTGAAAAATTAATTCCCTACATTAGTTCAAAGACCCTGTGTTTGGGGCCGGCCTGGTGGCGCACTGGATAAGTGCGCTGCTTGGGAAGTGCGGCGGCGCTCCCGCCTGAGGGTTCGGATCCCACATACAGACCGGTTCCCGCTCACTGGCTGAGCGAGGCGCGGGAGCAACACCGAGGGTTGCGATCCCGCTCCCGGTCCCCGGTCCGGTACGGGGGCAACACTGAGGGTTGCGATCCGTTGCCAGACACGGAAAAAGACAAAAAAAGACCAAAAAAGACAAAAAAAAGACCCTGTGTTTGAAAACTGTTGCTAGAGATAGTAAACCATTAAAGAAAGGGGTTTGAATAGGAGTATGTTAAGATAGATTACGCTGTTTTAGAGAGGTTCACTAGCCTCTGGTAGGCTGAATGAATGAGAAGGAAAGCTTTATATAATTGAAATTCCCATGTCCTCCTTTTCATTTTACAGAGAGGAATAGATACAGGCAATCTTTTTTTTCTCTCCTAATTGTACTACTAAATTTATCAGATCACACAAATAGCCAGTATACTGTCAAGACATCTTGTATTTATAGCAGCTGTCAGTTGGATTGGAGTGGGAAGACTAGTTTCAGGATGTTTATTCTTTCTATTAATATTTTTGAACAATTAATGTATACATAGTACTGTTAGAAATTTTGAAAGCCATACCCTGTCAGTCCTCACAGTGATAGGAGCCTGAACTAGGGGAGTGATTAAAATTGTAAAGCGTAGCCGGAGTCTGAGAACCTTGGCATTGAAAAATGTACAGGACACATGACCTTTGGCAAGAACAGGGAGAGCAGAGTTCATTTGCTGAACATTTATTGAGTGCCCAGAATGTGCAAGGTACTGTGATAGGTTAAAATTAAGCAACCTGCCTTAGAGGATAGTAGTGTAGGATTGAAGAGGATACAGTATACAGACAGAAGAATGCAGGCCTGTTCATTTAGGTAGCACAGGTTTATTAGGACAGCACAGTACTTTGGTGCAGATACAAGAAAGGAAGGAAATGGTGCAAATCGAAGTTGTAGGGAGAAAATGTAGATAGAGCACAAACTTTCTATCTAGAATAGCAATCTGATTAATAAAAGTGTATTTAAGAGAAAAATTGCATACAATATTATTTGTAACTATTCATTTATTTTTGGAATGAGCTATACATTTATATAGTTGAGAAATAAGAAAGTATTAAGAGATATACTGCAAAAAGTCTCCCTTCCACTTTTGCACAACACTGCGCCCCCT
>NW_007726114.1:1094546-1161503 GCF_000696425.1 Galeopterus variegatus | reverse complement strand
CCTGCCCCCCACCTCCCTACCCCCTGCCTTCCTTCTTGTGTCAGTCAGGTTTAAATGTTGGAAACAGCACTCTGGGGATTTTAACCACAAAAGGATTTAACAGGGAATTGGATACTTATAAAATTGTTGGAAGGGTTGAAGGAGTGGGGCTCAAGGGGGCTGCCCTTAGAGTATCAGTTTAAAGGGCCCATCACTGGAGCTGTGATATGGAGGTCAGGAAGTCACTAATGCCACTGCTAACAGCACCACTACTGCTTGACACTCATGAAGCTGGTGACTAGACATAAGACTGTTGCTTCTGCAGACCAGGTGGCATCAGCATTACCTGGGAGCTTATTAAACTCTTAGGCCATAGTTCTGCCTACTGAATCCGAATCTGCATTTTAACAAGATCCCCCTATGATTTACATGTACATGAAAGTTTGGGAGGCCCTGCACTGGTATACTGACTCTGGCCACTAACCCATGGGTCTCCATGACCTTGATTGCCAGTTGTAAGGGAGTCAAGGGAAATGTAGCTGTTGGTTTTCCCAACTCTCAGTCTAGAAGAAAGGTGGAATGAAGGTTGAAAGAGCCCGTCTACTGAACTGACCACACCTTCCCACAAGTGACCATTGTTGTTAGTTTCTTGTGAGCTCTTCCAGATATTTTATGCATATGTAAGCATATGTGACTACATATTCTTTTTCATCTTCTTTTGAAAATAAATAATAGTTTACCATACACAGTGTTCTGGGGCCGGCCCGTGGCTCACTCAGGAGAGTGTGGTGCTGATACACAGTGTTCTGCATCACTTAACAGTACATCTTGGGAGAGCTTTCCATATCATGACATATAGAATCATCTTGTTCTTTTTAACGACTGCATAGTATTATGTTATATGGATTACAGAATGCTTAGAATTGAGATGTCTGATACAGTCTGGGTTGCTTGGTCATTTTAATTTATTGGCACATGAAAAATATAATCTAGTTGTTAAAATGTTTGCTTCCTACCTCCTGTGTTCTCAGGTCTTTTGTATACGTCATCTTGTTTAACCCACACTATTTCTTCTTTACATGAGGGAACTCAGGCTCTGAAAGGTTAATTTAATAGTTCATAAACTAAGAAATGTCCAGGTTGAGATTTGAACCCCAACCCTGTTCCCCTCCATAATTTGTGATTTGATCCAATTATATGGAGTTTCTAAATGGTAGGCCTTTAGTACTTCGGTAACCTACTTCTTTGGGAAGAGGCTTGGAAGTATACTGTTTTGGATATTTTGGGTAGGTATTAAAGGAATATCAATTTGTTTTCAGGTATCCAGCTCACATAGAAGACATTGACTATGAAGAAGGAAAAGTACTCATCCATTTCAAGCGTTGGAACCATCGTTATGATGAGTGGTTCTGTTGGGACAGTCCTTATTTACGCCCTTTAGAGAAAATACAGCTGAGGAAAGAGGGCTTACATGAAGAGGATGGATCTTCTGTGAGTAACAAATCTGGGAAGTTCTTTAATGAGCAGTTTTAGCTATTGGGCCATTTGTGTTCCAACCATTGATGATCAGGAAAGTCAATAGTGATTGGGGACCAATCCTGATTTAGGCCCTTTGTTGTAACCCTGAGATCTCTATGACACCTGCAGCTCTTGAAGAATTCCAGTTTTCATCTGTTTGAATGATGTGATTGACATGACAGCTCATAAACTAATTTGATTGAGGCTGTATTAATAATGAACAGGGACCTTTTTTTCCTCTTTTATAGCACTGTATCCCTCACCTCTAGAACACTGACAATATTTGTTAAATAAATAAATGAATGATTGAATTCTAGAACTACTATATTCTTGACTTCTAGATCATTTATTAAGCTGATCTGCTGTCTGATCATTTATTAAGTGATCATTCCATGTGGAACATTTTGTTAGTTTCATACGCAAGGTCTTTTATAAGCCTCAAAGAGCTTGGAATTGATTGAACTGTATTTCGGTTTTCTAAATTTCATCACTATGCCTAGAGCTTTTATTGACTTCAGAATGAAGTATGAAGTATTAGTTTTAAGTTTTTAAATAGGCATTGAGACATCTGTAGTAATCTTACTGCTTTTTGATCTGATTCAGCCCTGAATTTTGTTTTCCATTTTAACTCTGACCAGGGAACTTGAACTCTGTCGCTGCTTTATTTTTTTTTTCCTTTTTCTTTTTCCAATTTAGGATTGTTCAGTATTGTTTCATTTGATTATTCAGGGTTCATTCTACAAAATGTATCAATGCAAACTGTTGGGAAAACAGTATAAAATATTAAAGATGAATGACTGCTTCCCTTGGCAAAAGACCCTTTAAAAGTGTGGGTAGCATTAAATGGCATAAATGCTACGTCCCTGGAGATTAAGTAGCCTGATTCCTTTCGACTCCTATACTGGGTGTGTTTCCTGGTGGTTCTGGGGCCCTGAGACTCATTTTCAGTGCATGTTCTTGATAGGGGAGAATTATCATCAGTGCTGTGCTGTCCCTGGCAGACCTCCCTGGCTTGTCAAGGTCTTGTGTTCCAGCCATCTTGTTTTGACTCCCAATGCTGAACAGCAGAAACTTCCCCTTCCCAATCTATCCACTCTATTATTTATCCCAGCCTCTTTTATGAATTCTGGTACAGTGTTTGTCCTATGAAATTGGTTTGGTAACAGGATCTTTTTTTTTTTTTAATGTTTTTTTTAGGAATTTCAAATAAACGAACAGGTCCTTGCTTGCTGGTCTGATTGTCGTTTTTACCCAGCCAAAGTCACTGCTGTTAACAAGGATGGTAAGGCATTGGAGTTGTAGTTATTTTTATTCATGACTTAGGGGGGAGTTTGTGATATTAGAGTTTGATAGTGTATTTTCAGTTTTCATTTTCGCCTTTCAATCCTCTTTCTTCAAGTTAATCACATGTGAGGAGTTAGGAAGAGATTATAAATGTAAAGAAATCTGCATAAAAAGGGGAGTTTGACTCTTTTGCCCCTAAATTTTAGTCATTGTTTTCTAAAACAGTTATAGTTCATCTGTTACTCTGTTGGGACATGTGCAGGTTCTTGCTGTCTAGGAGTTCCGAATATAATTACATATATATAACTTGACTTATAAAAAATTTAAGATGTTCCTTGTGGGTGCAAGGTGATTGAGGATGGTTTGTAACATTGGGGTTGCTAGTGGAAATAGGGATCCTAGGATGTAGAGTACTGAATTGGACTGCCTTTGCTGGTGTTTAGAACATGTGAGAAGACAGGACAGGGAACTTGACCCAAATTGACTCATTTTGCTAGTAAGGGCGGGAGAAGCTTATGAGAATAATATGTGTGGTCAGAATCCTGGCACTTAGAGAGCAGACTCTGTATCCCAGTGATAGCTTTTTTTTTTTTTTTTTAGCATATTCTTCTACCAGGATGTTTGCAGTATGTCCATGATCTCTGAAGTGAATGTTTAGAGCAGTCAGACCTCTTGCCTCTTGGTGACACTTTTAGGAGTGACTATAAGGCCAGATTGACTTTTCATTCAGTGAAATTATTCAAATACTCTGCTAAGTGCTGAGCCTTGAGCTGACCAAGTTTTGTCTGAAAATGGTTGAAACAGTCAAAAATAAACCCAGTTACTGATTCTCCAGTTCATAGCTGATTAAGACTTTTTGGATAGCCCCTTGTTTCCTTAAATTACTTCTCTAAACTTGTGTTCAAAATAAAATCTCCTGTTACTGCTTTTGATATATATCACATTAACTTAAGAAACTTATTTTAAGGGAAAGCTTATATATTACTAAACTGCTTCAAATCCATTTAGTAAAAGACACATTTTAGCTTTTCAGATTCTTGTTTTCAAGATTAATCATCTTTCTTTTCTCACTGGCTGTTGTAATCATGTGATATGAAATACAGGTGTTCTTCATGTACATAAATGCGTTCCTGAAAAATCTATAGGTTGATTTATGCTGATTGAGTCATATTTTGCCCCTGAATAATATCTATTGGAGGTGTGCTTCCCTGGGGAAGTGGCTATTCTTTAGATCTGGTGAAAGTTCTGGGTAGTGACATGAGTAACTCCTTAGATAAAGGAGGTAGCAGAAAGGAGGGAATACTTCTCTTTTGTTCTAGTGATGTCCTAGAGTCCGATGGGGAACAGAAATGGAGTGTAGGGGATTGGATGAGAGAATGGCAAAGGAGGGGCAGATTGAGGAAGGGAGATTTTAGGAGCTTTAGGAGCTGTCTCTTGGGGTGGGAAGGTGTCTCTTGGTGGAGGCAAGGAAGGCTTAGGGACATACCATTTGCATCTGATAGCTGCAGAGCCCAGAGCTTGGCATCACTGATTTAAGGGGGAAAAAAAGCCCTAGTTCAAAGCAAAATGAAGTGCTGACATAGACCTACCAGGAGAAGGCAGGGCAGGAAGAGGATGGTGCAGTTAAACCCTAAGGTGTGGGGGTGGGGTGGCGTACACCTATCTACAGGATTTTGTGTGTTGGATGGGTCTGAAACTTTTTAATTTTTTTAAAAAAGATGACCGGTAAGGGGATCTTAATCCTTGACTTGGTGTTGTCAGCACCACGCTCACCCAGTGAGCTAACCGGCCATCCCTGTATGGGATCCGAACCTGTGGCCTTGGTGTTATCAGCACCACATTCTCCTGAGTGAGCCATGGGCCAGCCCAAGTCTGAAACTTTTGAAATAATTATTGAAGGACTAAAAGTCATTGGCCACATTATTGGCTATAGTTAATTAGGGTTTTAAAATGCCTTTTAAACTGGGGCAACCAGAGTTTTGCAAGTTTTAAAAAAAGTCATTTAATTGTTTCCTCCATGAACCAAAATTATAGGGGGAAGAGTCTTGAGGTTATGGTTATTTCTAACATGGTCATTTGCCACCCTAATATATTGGTTCTGTAAGCTCCAAATTCTCTCCAGTGAATTTTAGTTAATTGAAGGACATGAAAATGAGTTAAGATTTCTGTCAAAAACTGTTCTGAAGTTCTTGGGTCTGAAGCCCTGTATTGTGCTGCAACATTTACCGGTTCTTGAGACTAATTGGAAGAGAGAGGAGAGGACAAGAGGGAGGGGGAATCCTGAAAGGGAAAGTTAGTGGGACAGGCTGGGTAGTATTATTGCCACATTGTGGATTATGAAGGAAAGCTAGTCTTTGTGGGAGGTCAGATCTATGTGTGGTTTGGTGATGAAGATAATGTTTCTCAGGTGCTGTCTTTTGGTTAGATTTTATCCTTGGGAACTGGCAGGCAGTTTCTACTTCATTATACATTCCAGTACTTGCGGAATTGGGAGTTACAATGCTGGACTCTTTTCACTCTTTCCCTGGCATTTTCTGCCCTGCCTCGGTTTCACTGGTAGTAGGGGGCCACCACAGCTTAATGGCACTGTGAGGAAGAGCTCTGCTGGTAGGATGCCCCTTTATTTCCTGTAAACATCACTTTTGTCTTGCTGATGCTGCTAGGAGGAGGTTGGGGGTATAGTGAAGTCATGCCTTATAAATTCATCTTTACAAGGCTTGGCCTGATTTTCTTGCCACTCTTAACCTCCTCAGTGGTTCTGCTGAGGCTGAGCAGGCTGGAGGGTGGGGACTCTAGCCAGAGTTGGGGAGCAGTGGCTGCTGGCACTGGGGAGTTTGGTATGATTGAATCAGAACTAAATAACCACTTTAGAGTTTAAGGGAGTTAGCACTTGGAAAATAGGGAGGGTGATGCAGAATTATTTAGCCCTTTTCACCTGGAATGGTTCTTTGGCAATGGAAATTAAGCGTCATTTAGTGTGAAGGTAGCCACAGTTGGTAACCTTGTTAGACGCTCAGCATGTTGTAGTAAAAAACAATAAAAGACAGGGTTCTGTTTTCAGGGAATCTTTGGAAGCCATTTCTAGGGAGTTGACCTCTGCTCTTTGATGGGGCTGCTCAGCTCTCCTTTTTAACACGGAGGGATGGCAGAGCCACTTGTCTGTCAGGACTTTGTGCCCCCACTAGTGGACCACTCTGCTCTGCAAGGTGTCCTCTCTCCGGAAACTGCGAGTAGGCTGGCATTTACCACAAAATGGGGAATTGCTCTTTCCTGTTGATCTGTGGTTCTTTAACTTGAGTGAGGAGGCTAATCAGGTCTCTCTAAAAAATATGCATATTTTGGGGTCTTGTGTGCTGTGGGGTGTTGTCTGCTGTTCAGTCTCTTTGGGCCATTGCCTGAAGACTGCATTTATAATAGGAGATGCTATGAAAATAGTCTTATTTCAAGGGTCTCTGGTTGAAGCAGTAACTATTTTTGATTTTCATGCTATAACTAATCCTACATTTGAAATGTGTGGGGAGGTTGGTACTATGTATTCAGCCTTGTATAGAGATAAAAGGAAGATTTAGGCCCATGCATTCAAGTGCCAGCTTGCTGTTATTTTCTATAGGGCAGAGGATAAAATCCCTTTTTTTTTTTCCTTTTTGTCTTTTTTCGTGACCGGTAACAGGATCGCAACCCTCAGTGTCGCGCCCGTACCGGGACCGGCAACGGGATCGCAACCCTTGGTGTAGTGCCTGCACCGCGCTCAACCAGTGAGCGGACCGGTCTCTATATGGGATCCGAACCCTCGGCAGGAACGCCACTGCCCTCCCAAGCGCCGCACTCTACCGAGTGCGCCACTGGGCCGGCCCTAAAATCCCTTTTATTGGTGCTTCCCTTTTAAAGTGACTTGGTGGATGATAATAATTAGAACCACTTATTGATCCTTTGCTCTGGGACAGGCCCTATACTTTCCATATCTTATTTAGTCTTGACACAAACATGGAAAGGTTATTTCCATCGACCCTTTTCTCATTTAACAGATGACTAACTAAGCTCACAGGAGAAACTGCTTGAGGTTACAAAGCAAATAAATAATAGAGCTGAGATCTGAATGGACGTCTGTGGGCCTCCAAAGTTCCTGAACTGCATTTCCCACAGGCTGCCTCTCTAAAGCAGAGTTTTTCCTAGAAAGGCAGGACTGTCAGTTTGGCCCAGATGTTCATTGATATGATGCTAGGGTGCATGTAGGTGGTCTGTATTTTCTGGAGCCTGGGGGGTGTCTTGAGAGCCCTGGCTGGGAGACAGTTTCTGGTCATAGTTCCTGCTTATGACAATTATGGGCAATTCACTGCCCTTGCTCTGGTTTCATTCGAACAGTTAGAAATTGAAGAAGGGATGGGAATAGATGAACATTTTTGGAAATTGTTGGCCACAGAACCTAAGCCCAATATGTAAAATTGCTAAGAAGATAACACTTAGGGAGAGGGGAAAGTGTGCCTGCAAAAATGTGCCTGCAAAAATGTGCATATCCCTCTGCCCTTCCCCTGGCACATCTGTGGAAAATTCAGGACTTCAGGAAATCATATTTTAAAAGTTTGAGTCATCTGTGGCAATATGAAATTCTCTGGCTCCTGGAGAATGAGTGAGATAGAGAAGGGGCCCTAGAGTCACAGTTAGATTTTAAGAGCATCAGAAATCTCTCCAATTTAAAGTTACCTGTGTATTCCTATTTCTCTGGTCTTAGAGAAAAAAAACTTGCTACTCAGTTCTAGTTTTGTTCTTATGGACCTTCTGCTATTACCAGCTGCCATAAGATTGTCCGATGCGCTGAGTTCTTAAGCTTCAGATGGGCAAGGCCAGGAAGCATTGTTTCATTGGCACATGTTAATGGAGCCTGAGGCAGGTAGCCCTTGTGTCAAGTTAGAGGAGACACAGCAGGATACATTTATTTTGAATTCTGTCATTTACATGTTACGTTAGAAGCTGTTTGTGGCCACAGGAGAGCTCTATTAGCCACCCATGGGAGTATTCCGTGGGTAAGACATTCTTTTTGTTATACATGAAACCATTAAAGTAGATTTTGGGTCTCTCTTGAGAAGTGGGCCTAAGCCACTGTTGTCTTTTCCCTCTGATTTATTGAAGCCCAAGTTAGGCTGTGTTTAGCATAATCAAGGGAGAGAGTTTCAAGATGACCCCTTATAGTGCTTTGGAAGTAAAAGGGATCAGGACCACTGGTCCCTGAGCACCTTTGGCCACAGTTCGGCTCATTTCAGTGGTGCTCTGGGTCTGTGGTTTGGATTTAAGCTGAGGGGCTTGGCCAGTAGGCAATGTGGGGTGGTGGGAGAAGTCAGAGGTCAGCAGACAGGCTTGGGTTCTAATCCTAGCTCTTAGACTGACCATGGAACACAGGGCCTTTTTGTCTAAGGCCTCCTGAAGCTTGCCATCAGGAGGAAGCTTCAAAATTAACCTTAAATAGCTGAATATGTTGGACTGTTGGGTAATGTTTCCTTTTGGATGTTGGAAACATCTGTAAAAATGACAGTTTTCATTTTGATGTAACAGATGCTAAACTTTCTCGATAAAATAGTTAAAGGTATAGGCTTGAGTGGCTTGTTGGCACACTTAATATTTAAGATTTCATGAGAACTTTTTTTTTCTTTTTTGTCTTTTTTGTGACCAGCCGCACTGCGCTCAGCCAGTGAGCGCACCGGCCATCCCTATATAGGATCCAAACCCGCAGCGGGAGCGCTGCTGCGCTCCCAGCGCCGCACTCTCCCGAGTGCGCCATGGGGTTGGCCCAGAACTAACTTTTTTTTAAAGATGACTGGACTGGTAAGGGGATCTTAACCCTTGACTTGGTGTTGTTAGCACTATGCTCTCCCAAGTGAGCTAACCAGCCATCCCTATTTAGGGATCTGAACCCTTGGCCTTGGTGTTATTAGCACCGCACTCTCCCAAGTGAGCCACGGGCTGGCCCTCAGGACTAGATTCTTAAAACTCCCATCCTCCACCTCCACCCCCAGACTGGCCAGAGATGCTGTAAAGCTACACAAATAACTAAGTGACTATGTCAGTTGTATGGCTACGCCAATTGTCTGGCTGGGGCTATTGTTGGACTCCTGCCGATGTAGCCGATTGTATTGTTAAAGCAATTCATAACTGAAGCAAAAACATTTCATTGTTTTAGTTATACTGTTTCCATTTGTATTGTCAAGGCTAGGGCTCAGACCCTTCAAACCCATTGTACAGACTGGGTCACAAACCCCTCATATGCAGGTCCATAGTAGATAATTGGGAAAGATCCCGGGAGCCACTGGCAGATGACGTGAGCTAAGTCCTCAACAGCAGCAGTGGCGGCAGCCTCTCGGCGGGGTTCCGGGGGCACTGGCAGCAACAGCTTACAGTAGCAGCCTCCCTCGGGGCGTGACAGGGTTGGGGGGATGGGGCCCTGTGGATCAGGACCACTCGTCCTTTATACTTAAGTCCATAGGACACTTAAGTATGCTTAAGTACCCAGGACACCTGGGTGAACATGTGCAATTACATTAGACAATAACCACGGAACACCTGGGTACATGTGCATATTTACATCAAACGCTCGGCAAGATTCTGAACATCTGAGGGGACTGAACCCTTTTCCTTCACTTTCCCTTACAGATGCACCATGGTTTCTTGAGATGGTCTTTTCCGTAGCGTTGCATATCACTACTCCTTTGCTTGCCAGCACCTTCATCATATAGGCAAGGAAAGAAAGGAACTCAGACCTTTTTTGTAAATACAGTTGTCCCTTGATATCTGTGGGGGATTGGTTCCAGGACCACCCGAGAATACCAAAATCTGTGGATGCTCAAGTCCCTGATATAAAATGGTGTAGTATTTACGTGTCATCCCTAGATTACTTATAATACCTAATACAATGTAAATAGTGGTTATAGTGTATTTTTAAAAATTCATGTTATTTTTTATTGTGTGTTATTTATTTTTGAATATTTTTGATCCATAGTTGATCGAATGTGCACATGTGGAACCCACGGATATGGAGGGCCCACTGTGCTCATAAGCCATTGCTGATCTGTGTTGTATAGATAATTGTTTATGCTTTCATCCTTAGGCTTCGTTTGTTTTAGCCTGTCATCTACTTGCTAGTGTTTTGCCAACCAAGCATCACCTTGTATCCTTATATCTTGTTTGCTAGCCAGTTTCTTTCTGTATTGGTGACCTCTGTGATGAATAACCACCTTTATTTTGTAATTACCAGGAGTAAAGGTCAGTAGGTAATTACTAATTTTCTGTGGCAGTAGTTCTCAGACTTTGGTGTGCATCGGAATCACCTGGAAGACTTGTTAAAACACACATTTCTATTCCCCACTCCCAGAGTTTCTGATTCAATATATCTGAGGTGGGGCTGGTAACTTGCATTTCTGACAAGTTTTCAGGAGTTGCTGATGCTGCTGATCTGGGGATCGCACTTTGAGAAGCACTGGTCTACTGTGAGCCAGGGTCTGTGTGAGGAAGAAACTGGTGTGGGACATGGTCTCTGACTTTGAAGAGCTTGCCTTTGAATTAGGATCTGTACTTACATGAAGTTAGACCTAAGTGTGAAGCTCTGCAGGCCAGGTGAGACTGTGAGAAGTTCAGAGCAGAGGCAGCTCACCTCTGGGAAGTACTGGGAAGCCAGGAAGCTTTTACAGAACTGTTGTGGTCATTTGAGTTGGGGACTTAAAAATAAATGAGTGGCACATTCTAGGCAGGAAAACACTTTGATAAAGATGTGGAAATGGAAATGTCACAGGCAGTTTCAGTGGGTAGCAAGTAGCTAGTCACTTTGAGTTGGTGGGTATTGGATTCTGGTAATGAGAAATAAGGTTTGGGAAATAATTGGGCTCAGATTGTGATGGACTTTGAATACCATTGACAGAGCTCTATTTAAGACTGGAGGAGAGGTAGGGAGAGAATATAACCTAGAAGTCTTAACTTCCTTACTTCCTTGTCGCGTTCTTCTGCTCCCAGCCCATAGGGGTTGTTTTTTTTGTTTTTTGTTTTGGGTGGGAAATTGGTCCTGAAAACTGAACCAGTGGTAAACCATTTCTTAATTACCCCTGGTTCACTGGTAATCTTGAAAAGATTAACTGTGATTCTTTTTTTGAAATTCCTTGGACAAACAAAAGGGGGTTAGGGGGACATGGGTTGGTTTTAAGATGCAAAAGTTTAAAAGTGTTGGTTTGGGTGCAACTAATAAGAATTTTTGTAGTTGGACACCTTTTTTGGGAAGATAAGATTATTTGGATTTCCAGCTTCAGTTTTTTAGCAGAGATGATTCTTACTGAACATTATTTTCTAATGTCAGTGGGAAAAAATTGACAATTTTGCCAAGTCTTTATTTTAAAATATTGTAATGTGAAGATGATTCATATGGATCTTGAGATGAACACAACCTCTAAAAACATACCTTTAGGGCCGAGCCTGTGGCGCAGGTTCGGATCCTATATAGGGATGACCGGTGCGCTCACAGCGCTCACTGGCTGAGCGCGGTGCGGCTGGTCTCAAAAAGGACAAAAAAACCCCAAAAAACCATACCTTTAGCAGAACAATCAAGTTCTTTTTATTTTTAATTTTATTTATTTATTTTTTTGTCCTTTTTGAGACGGGCTGCACCACGCTCAGCCATCCCTATATAGGATCTGAACCCGCGGCGGGAGCGCTGCTGCGCTCCCAGCGCCGCACTCTCCTGAGTGCGCCATGGGCTTGGCCCAATCAAGTTCTTTTTAAAGTTTAAAAGATATTACTGCCCTCAAGCCCACAAAATAAAGATTAAGTTATAAAAAATAGTATTTCACCAAGGAATAAGTCTGCGTTTTTCTTACATTCTTAATTTTTTTCACTGCCTTTTGTTCTTTACCTAAATTCAGTGTAAGTTTTTAAAATTTTTTTTTTTTATATTATTTTGGTTTTGTTTGTTGGCAGCTGGCCGGTAAGGGGATCTGAACACTGTAACACTGTTCTAACCAACTGAGCTAACTGGCCAACCCAAGTTTTTAAAAATTTTATTTTAATGAGGCATCATAAAAATGAGTTACTTTTTTTTTTTTTTGTCTTTTTCGTGACCAGCAAGGGGATCGCAACCCTTGGTGTGGTGTCGCCCGCACCGCGCTCAGCCAGTGAGCGCACCGGCCATCACTATATAGGATCTGAACCCGCGGCGGGAGCATCACTGCGCTCCCAGCGCCGCACTCTCCCGAGTGTGTGACGGTCCGGCCCAAAATTAGTTACTTTTTGATGGATTTTGATTTGAATAGATAAAAAGAAAACTATGTTAAAAAAAAAAACAACAACCTACATAATCTTTACTAAGAAATGAAGGCAAGCATACTATTAACTTGGACATAAATAAGACTAAATGTAATTCCTAAGCAATTTAACTCCCATAAGTTTATTATGTGGTTGGAGCTCCTTTGTGTTTATGTTTTGAAAAGTTGCCTTTTTCATGAAACTGCCAGTTAAAATCATGATATCTTCTTGAATTTTAGGTACTTACACTGTGAAATTTTATGATGGAGTAGTTCAGACTGTCAAACATATTCATGTCAAAGCTTTTTCCAAAGAGCAGGTGAGAAATGTGGTTTTGTGCTTTGTATTATGAATAATGCTAACATTTTGTAGTTTTGTTTCTCAAATAAAAACATTACATTTGTTTATGATGGCAAGTCTTTATTTCCTGCATCTGACACAATTTCACCAGAAAGTAATACACAGGTTTTCAGAAGTTGTAAATATTTGTTTCTCTTTGCTATTTCCTTTTAACACAGATTCTTTTTTTCAAAAGTGCCAGATACTTGGATACCATTGCCTGTTGTCTGTTTTCCTTATCTTTTCTTGGAAATGTCTGGTTATTATTATTTATCCCTTCTCCCTGTGTCCTACCCCCAGCACTGTTACTCATTACAGGGAGCTTGTTGAAATGCTCAGGGAGACCTAGAGCATATTTTCAACTCTATCTTGCTTTGTCTTTCAGCTTAGCACATGACTTGGGCAAACCATTTGAGCTAAATGTGCCTAGTTTGAGGATTTTGTGTCCCATTGTCCCAGTCACCGTGCAAGTATTTACCTGAATGTGGGCCCTGAGTTTTGATACTGGAAGTATAGTTTGCACAGATATGGGTCATCTAGAAGGGTTGCCTGCTTTTTCATGATGTTTTTCCCCTTTTAGTCTTTTTCATGTTTATGTTTTAATGAAATAGTTGAGGGGAAAGCAGAGATCAAAATTTGAATATTGGTGTTTTTAAAAATTCTGATTGTTACTAATTTTAACTGTTGAGACAGCTAAAGCAAATTAGTAAAAGATTTTTATCACTGAGGCATCATAACTGGTTACTCACCTCTTCGGTGGTGGTTGATGTGATAATATTTGGTGATGCTGTAACCTATCATGTCTTTTCCTGTGGTAATCAAATGCTTCTACTTACCACAGATTTTAATAAATTCCTCTGTACATACATTTAAGAATTACAAAGGATCGTGATACGTTATACCTTTAAAGGTAGCCTCAAGAATGTTTTGGCTTTTCCTCTTGAGAGAATTGACAAAACTATAAAGCTTTTGCCCTGATGATGCTTTGTCTTTGATCATTTGCCCCTCAGGCATCTAAGTAGCCACACAGTACTCTAAAATGTTGTTCTGGCCATAAATTTCACATTTTTTGTGTGGAATGAGTTAATATAGATACCAAATTATGAATTTGTCTAGAGTTGGAATTAAATTATTGGAATTTAAATTCCAGTGAAAGGGAATCTCCCTGAATGGAATTCCAGGGCTCCAGGTACCAAATGTTCAACTGTTTACTCAATAAATTGATTGATGGCACTTATGGTGCTTTGGCTTGGAGGTGGGAGCCTTACCCAGTGAGGATTTGTGGGTGCAGTGCTTCAATTCTCAATTCCCAGTGCCCTCTGAGTATCTCACCATACCTTGGTCCTGGCAGGCTGTCAAGTATAGGCCCATGGCTCCTGGACTTGTTTTTTTCTCAAGACGGTATTGTGGTTTGGTTAAAGATATCTGTCATGGGCAGTTTTAAAGATTTTTTCATATGGTATTTGAGGTTTTTTATTTTTCTATAGAACCACACTGCCCTAAATGTTTTGATGTTTTATATTTTAATAACTTTTCTGAAGTTAAAAAAGTAATACATATTTGCTGTAGAAAATTTGAAAAATATAGAAAAGTGCAAAGAATGTAAAAACTCTATAATTCCATCATCCAAATGTAATTGCTCTTAACATTTTGGTGTATAACCTTCTGTGTTTTTTGTTAAACACATATGTGTGTGTATATATGAAGATACTTAAAAAGTTCATTGAAAGATTTGTATTATCTTTTAATTATATTTTTTCCACAATCTTGCAGTACCCTTATATTTCTTTATAATATTGGAGTCATGTGGTACATTACCATTCTATAATTTGCTCCTGAATTCCTTTAATACTCTGAGAATATTGCTTTTTTTTTTTTTTTAAAAGGATGACCGGTAAGGGGATCTCAACCCTTGGCTTGGTGTTGTCTGCACCACGCTCAGCCAGTGAGCCAACCGGCCATCCCTATATAGGATCCAAACCTGTGGCCTTGGTGTTATCCCAAATGAGCCACGGGCCAGCCCATGAGAATATTGCTTTTAATGGCTATGTAGTATTCTATAACATGTATGTAAGCATACTTTGTGTAACCAATTCCTGAATGGTTATTAAGGATATTTATAAACCTGGGTGCGTGTCTGATTCTGTTAGCAAATCCATTTGTAGGAATTTATTCTAGTTCAAAGGTATAAACTTTTAAGTCTTTTGATGCAAATTGCCAACAAGCCCTCCTCCAGAAGGGGAGTTGCAATTTATATTTCTACCAGCAGTTACCGAGAATACCTGTTCTCAATCCTGACTGCTTTCAGAATAATTTCTGGGACTTGAAAAAATATTTTCTTGTTTATTATTTTTCCCTGTGGGACAAATTTAAACTTTCACTTAGTACTCCTTCCTGCTTCCTGCAAAAATCTGCATGCCTAGTGTATGCTAGGTACTGGGAATCCCATGAACATGATGTGGTGGTCCTGGCCCTTCTCTTGAGGTCTTAGAATAGAGATACATACACAAATAAACTTGATTATAGTTTTGGAAACTTGAAAGCTTTCAGAGTTGGCTTTATGATGAGACAGTCACACTACAACCCAAGATTTTTGGAATGAATATTAAAGATAGTAATTTAGGAAGATTGTAACCAAAAAGCAGTATTTCCTTTCAATGAGCAAAAACTCAAGAGTAGCTCAGAAACACAGTAGGTGGCTTATTGGATTGAGTACAGCCTTTAAGTAGAGTAAACAGAGATCCTGGCTATGGGTTGGACAAACAGATTTCCTGTTCAGCCTCCATTTACCAATTTGAGTTTTTCTCTACGCAAGGTGTCAGCATACACTGGCAAACTGAGCCAGGTCTCTGAAAAGCCCTGGGTTAGTGTAGTCCTGCGGGGGATAAGAAGGATGGAACATGAAGACATTTTCTTAGAATACCTCTGTTAGAAAGATTGCTTTCTAGAAAGGGACCCTGGGGTAGTTATCTGTCCCTTTCATTATTTTCTAGTGACTTTTTCATCATAATAAGGGAGATTGCTCTGTCTCAGAAGAAATTGAACATGGCAGTTTTTTTCTTTAACCTTAGGATTGGTTCTCAGACCTCAGATGTTAGGTGGATATTTTCAGTGGTTCTTTGCATTATGTAACCTGGAATATGTCCTCTTAATTTCTTTGTTTGTCCTCATAAATTTGCAAAAAAAAAAAAAAAAACAACAAAAAACTAATTTTGTATTTGCAAGTAATCACAAAGTATTTCATCGCTATTTTGCTCATTTTAGAATATTGTGGGTAATGCTAGGCCTAAAGAAACAGATCACAAAAGTCTTTCATCATCTCCTGATAAACGAGAGAAGTTTAAAGAGCAAAGAAAAGCCACGGTCAATGTGAAGAAAGACAAAGCGGACAAAACCTTCAAGACAGAAAAGCGACCCAAACAGCCTGATAAAGAAGGAAAGTTAATCTGTTCTGAAAGGGGGAAGGTGTCAGAGAAAAGCCTCCCCAAGAATGAGAAGGAAGATAAAGAGAATATTTCAGAAAATGACAGAGAGTATTCTGGAGATACCCAAGTGGATAAGAAACCTGAAAATGACATTGTGAAGAGTCCACAAGAAAACTTGAGGGAACCAAAAAGAAAACGAGGCAGACCCCCTTCCATAGCTCCTACTGGTGAGTTTCCTAAGTGGGCTTTGCAATTGGCAATGCCAGAGTGTTCTGTGGCCCTTTGTGGTTCTTTGTAACTTCTGTACTTCAATCTTTCATTTTTGTGACTGAATCGTCTTGTGATCTGAAAACAAGTTTTGTCCATGGAGCTGAATTTAAGTGAGGCATGTATCCTGATGAACATAAATTGGGAAGGATGTCCATGGCTGAGCTTCTAGGGTAGCAGTTAACTGTCCACTAGATACTTCAGCTTATGTGATGAAGCATAATAAGCCAAGGCCTTTCGCTTGTACCTGTTTAGATAATCTCAGTTTAAGTAAGTTTACTAGAACTTGGGATCAGGAAATATAGTTTTAATGAGACAGTCCTGGAAGAAGAAAGGAGAATGAAAGGGCGTGGGCACCTGATAGAGGCAGGGCCAAAGGAACACTGGAGCTAGGGAGGCATGGGCGCATTTTGAAATTGAGCTCTCTGGACAGTGATTGTTGACTGAAAATTTTCACAGTCTAAATAAGAAGTTGAGATGGCTAATTGATAAGAGTCAAGTTTATAGGGTATAGATTTAGGGAAGAATGCACAGTTATTAAGAAAAAGTTGAAATTTGGAATTCTTCTGGAATGACCAGTAATGAAACAAACCCTTATTCTTTCCTAAGCCAAACACTCATTCTCCAGATGGATTCCGTGGCATGAAGAGCTCCCGAGATTCTCTAGACTGAACCTGCCCATGGTTAAATGAGGCATTAGTCTTCAGACATTCTTGCTTGCATATTCTCTACTTGAATATTGAAAAACTGTGAATCCTCTTGCAAATTTTAAAGCAATATCTATTTTTTTCACAAGTTTAAATAGCTCAATAGATATATTTAAAATGTAAAATATGATGAAATATATTATCATCAAAGCTCTAGAACTACAGAATTAGCTCATTCATTGTTCCCTAGTGATGCAAGATGCAAAGCCAGTCCTCCCTATCAAAACAGAATGCTACATAAGACAATTTATGTGGGAAGAAATCTACCCTGATATATTTTTTGGGGGGAGGGGGGTCGGCTGGCTGGGATCTGTATCTGTACTCTTGACCTGAGTGTTATAATATCGGGCTTAACTAGCTGAGCTAGCTGGCCGGCCCTAGTCTACCTTAATTTACTTAAAATAAATATATCAATACTCCCAGTAGACAACCCTCTTGCTTCTAAATTCTAATTTTAAGATAGGAAATTAGATAATACATTGATTTGTCCCCATATGTAATAAGAGACCTCCCTTCAGTGGTCGTAACTGGGTTTTGCTGTCAAGAGCTAAGCATGCTGGAATTGTCTCTAGGCCTACATAGGGCCCAGACCTGTGTTGTCCAATATGGTAGCTACTAGCCACTTGTGGCTTTTGAGCACTTGAAATATGGCTAGTTCAAATTGAGATGTGCTATGAGTATAAAACACCAGATTTCAAATAGTACAAAAAAAGTAAAATATCTCAATAATTTTTTTTTCCTTTTTGTCTTTTTTCATGACCGGTAACAGGATCGCAACCTCAGTGTCGCGCCCGCACTGTGCTCAACCAGTGAGCAGACCGGTCTGTATATGGGATCTGAACCCTTGGCGGGAGCGCCGCCGCACTCCCAAGCGCCGCACTCTACCGAGTGCACCACCGGGCCGGCCCTCAATAATTTTTTAATATTGATTACATGTTGAAATGTTCTTACATGTATTGGGTTAAATAATATATATTCGTAAAGTTAACTTCACTTTTTTTTTAACTTCTTAATGTGACTACTAAAAACTTAAAACACATGTGGCTTGCATTTGTGGCTCTCATTAGAATTCTGTTGGACAATATTGGTCTTAAATTCACAGGCTTTCTTAACAGGGTTCCGGGAGAGAATTAAGCCTTAATACCCAAGGCATTTGTGATCTGTGGTGAACTGACCTCTGTGTTGAGAATGGTACTAGTTATATACCACCCTTAGGAAAATTGAGAAAATAACCTCTGTGTTTAGATGAGGAACCCCAGCAGAAAAAGTCTGGAGGTTTTCATCCTCCAGGCAGTGCAGCATGTTAAGATGTGGGATGAGTGAGAGGCAGGCCTTTTTATGTAAAGTGGGAGAAAAGCAGTTATGCGAGGAGAGGTGGAAAATGCGAACTGACTGAAACCTGACGTGTCCTTAGCTCAGTTTAGGAAAGAGTATAAACTGTATATGAGGACTGAGTGTTTTGAAATGGATTCCCCTTTAGCTATTCATGTTCTGGCTTGTACTCTGGAAAGTGTGCTTGGGGTAGTTGTACCCCAGTTTGCAGACTGCTCAGATGAAGCCACATGACTTCAGTCAGATAAGAAAAGGGGCATTCGGTTTATTGCTTTTATTGTATAAATGTAGGATTTCATACCAGATAGGATAAATTTAATAGAGAAAGGTGTTTCACAAGTTTACTGTTAACCCTTGCCTGAGGCATTTGTGAAAACAGATTCCAGCCATGCCTCAGTTCTCCCCAGTCAGAATCTCTGGATAGGGACTGGGAATGTGAATTGTTAACAAATTTCTCAGATGATTTTTACTGTAAGAAGAGTTTGGGAAACACTCAAGTTTTGTGCAGTCAGACCCTGTTTGTATATTGTATCAAAGGGAAGAAAGCTTGCCAAATATCCCATGTATAGTTCAAATTAAAAACTTGCTAGGAATAAGTTCAGTGACTTGGTAGAGCCTTGAGCTCCCTAGATTATACAGAACCGATTGGGAACAAGATCTGAGCTATTTAGAGAGGGTTGTTTGTATTTGAGTTTAATTTGGAATGTGTGTGATCTCCAAGTTCCCACCATTTGGAACAAAATAATGTTGGCACGTTGGAAAAATTGAACACAGGAAGAGCCAAGGAGTTCAGCACTTTCATCAAGTTTGCCGCCTCAGCGCTCAGCCCTGTCTCTTGTTTGGCCATTTGGCATGGCAGAACTGAAGCTACTGGTCTTACTTTTCTCGCCCCCTTCCCTTCCCCTCTCCTCCTCCTCTTCTTCTTATCCCTATACCTTCTTCTCCCATTTATCTCCCTTCCTCCTTCCTTTCCCTTTCTCCCTTCTCTCTCCTTTTTTCACCCTTCCTTGGACCCTTAGCCCTGTCTTCCCATCAAGCTTCCCAGTTTCTTTTCCTTTGTTCTTTCATCTTTCTGTTCTGTGGATTCTCATCTTTTCTGATTGGGAGGGAGCTTCTTAAGTGTTAGGTTTAAAAATAGTACTCTCCAAGGGTTTACCATCTGCGCTGCTAAATTATGTCAGAGCTGGGTTTGCTAGGGATGAGCAGCCTTGTGTGGAACATTGACTGGCATAGTCTCAGATTTTTCTGGGATTGTTTAAAAAAAAAAAAATAAAAGACTGGTAAGGGGATCTTAACCCTTGACTTGGTGTTGTCAGCACCATGCTCACTTAGTGAGCTAATCAGCCATCCCTATATAGGTATCCAAACCTGGGGCCTTGGTGTTATCAGCACCACACTCTCCTGAGTGAGCCACGGGCCGGCTCTTTCTGGGATTGTTTTGAAGAGAATATAAATGTTGACATTCTCTTTGGACCCTCAGAACTAGGCTCAATGCCAAGATAACCAATTTAGCAAGTAGAGATTGAAAACAGTAATCAAGCCCTAGTCTCAGGGCACACATTTTAGGAATTAGCCTGCATGGTGGATTTCATGAGTATTGGATAGTTCAACTTTTTTTTTTTTTTTTTTTTAATGATAAAATAATGCTCAGCACTGAAAGTACATAGTTCCATAGTTCTATACTGGAAAGTATAGAGACAAATATAAAAGTCATGATAATTGAAAGAAAGTGAGCCGAGACACTGGGTACTGATCAAGCTTTACTAAAGGAAAGGAATCTGCTGGACTGTGCTCAAAATGGAGGCCAGCACCAGGCCTGGGGGTGGGAGAGCTTATATAGACTGTAAGGAAGGCTGATGTAATCAGGGAGGAGTTTGGTGCTGGTGTGGACTCAGTGAGCTAATCAGCCATCCCTATATGGGATCAAACCTGTGGCGTTGGTGTTATCAGCACCACACTCTCCCAAGTGAGCCACAGGCTGGCCCCGGTAGTTCAAGTTTTGATGAGAAGATTTGATGGTGGTAAAAATGACTTTGCTGTTGCCCTCACACTTTCATATTTTAAAGCAGTCATGTCAGGGTGGTGTGCTGTTTTAATGAAAGAGTTTCAGGAAAAAAGTATGTGACTGGAGCTTGATCAAAGCAGTGACCAAAAGAGATTCATGAGGTTGGTCTGCAAGGTGTCAGCATCTCCCATAAGGAAGTGATTTTTCACACATTTCACTTTTTTCCCTATTGTCTTAAGTAGGAATACCCTTTTGAGGGTCTATTTATAATGCAAGGATATCTGCATATATATGTATGTTATATATAAAAATGAGAGATAAGGCACTAAGAAGTTACATATCTTTTTTTTGTGTGTGGTTTTATATACATTGTAGCTGTGGATTCAAACCCTCAAACTTTGCAACCAATAACATTGGAATTGAGAAGACGGAAAATATCAAAAGGAAGTGAAGTCCCATTAAAACGTCCTCGGCTTGACAAAAATTCTTGTGAGTCTCCTTTTTGCATATGAGTGGCCAGAATTTGGCATTGTTTGGGTCAGTCTCCGCTATAGCTACCCTGTTTTGTGTTCCCATGCTTGTTTCCTGTTTCTTGGCTCCAGTGCTTGTTCTCGATCACATGAGCTAATGTGACTGGGATATGGTTGGATCAGACGGAGTTTTTGCTAGAAGAAAAAGAAATCCCAAAGCACAAACTGTTAATGTTGGGTTCAGTGGTTCATCTCCATATCCATAAACTACATTTGATTTGGATTCCATTGGAAATTTAATGGCTTAGGAAGGGATGGAGTTCATCTGCTGAGTCAAACTTTAAAAATACTATTTATTGGTTAAAAAAAAAAATGCCCTGTTGGCTCCAGAAAGGACTTGTGATGGCTCTAAGTAAGGCTCTTATAAACCTTATTGATTTTGGAAGTTAGTATATAGACTTTTATGTTGGGAAGCTCCAAAATAGAACTTAGTTTGTCAACACTGGGACGTGACCTGGCACATATTTTTGGACCATGAGTCCCTAAAGAAGTGAAATTCTGTCTTGAATAGTAAGAGACTTTGCCCTTACTTTAAAGTATAAACTAGGAAAGGATGTTTTCTTTGGTCTCTTGACTACAACTCTCTTAATGGTTTATAGCCCAGGAAAAGTCAAAAAACTACTCAGAAAACACTGGCAAAGACTTATCAAGGAGACGGTCCTCCAGGCTGTCCACTACTGGGACCCATGAGATCCTAGATCCTGACTTGGTTGTATCAGATTTGGTTGATACGGTTGATACAGATCTGGCATCTAATACCAAGGAATCTGAAGGTGAGTCAGTCTGTTCTGGAATTGTCTTGCCAACCTGGTTCCTATCTAGTGACAAACAATCTAAGTCATACTTCCACAAGTTTTAGATGATCTTGAAATCAAATAATTGAACGGCTTGCAGCATTTTTTATAATATGTTGTTCTTCATGATGATTTATCCAATAGACAAATTTTCAGGATGCATTTCTGGATGCATTTGTGGTTGGTTTTGTTTATATACCTCTGAGTGTTGAGTTGGAGGTACACTGTGTGAAGAGCCCTGCCTCCCTTTTTCTGGTGTCATCTCAATCCATGACTCTGCCTTTTTATTAACACGTCCAACAATTCCTCCTTTCACTTTTGTCTTTCTTTGAGATGCTCATAGCCCTAGCTGTTCGAGGGTACTTCAGAAAGCTCAGGGAGGGCTAGCTGTTAGTTCAGTTGTTTAGAGGATGGTGTTGATAATACCAAGGTCAAGGGTTCGGATCCCTGTACCAGACAGCTGCCCCCCTCCTCCCCCCCAAAACGTAAAAAGTTCATGGAAAGATTCATGTTATCTTTCAATTCTGTTTTTCCATGAACTTTTTGGAGTACCTTTGCGTTGGAACCCGTGAATGTATTCTTCTTGTTTGCTGCAAGGTGAATGGCTTTCTCTAAACTGTCCCTTCCTTTCTTAGTCTGTTGTGGGACTTTTAGTTCCCAGATTATGTACATGTATGTGTTCCTCAAGCTTTCTTGTTTTCTTCTAGGTCACTTGAAATCTCCTTTGGAAGCTGGCCAGGTCTCATCTGCGCTGACTTGCCATTCCTTTGGGGATGGATTGGGGGCTGCAGGCTTGGAGTTGAACTGCAAGTCAATGGGAGAAAACACTATGAAAACGGAACTGGCTTCTCCCCTTGCTGAATTACAAGAGATTTCGACTGTGGAAGGTTCATATTTAGAGTTCACTTAATCTTCTTATATATACCTTTGCTGCAGCTTTGATTGTAAACTAAAAAAAAAAAAGTCGACTTTTCTAATGTTTTTTCACCTTTAAAAAAAAATATCCCTTGTAATTTTAATACTATACCTTTTTCATTTCTGATTTTGGTAATTTGTATTCCTGCTCGTCTTTTCTTGGTTAGTGTGGCTAGGGACTTAGCAATTTTGTTGATAGTTTCAAAGAACTAACCTTTTACTTTAAGTTCTCTATTGTCTGTCTTTTATTTTATTTATTTATTTATTTATTTATTTAAAAAAAAAGATGACCGGTAAGGGGGGGATCCTAACCCTTGACTTGGTGTTGTCAGCACCACGCTCACCCAGTGAGCCAACCGGCCATCCTTATATATGGGATCCGAACCTGTGGCCTTGGTGTTATCAGCACCGCACTCTCCCGAGTGAGCCAGAGGCCGGCCCAATTGTTTGTCTTTTAAAAATGTTATTCATTTCTGTTTTATCTTGGTTGTTTTCTTCCTTCAACTTTTTCTAAAACCTTAGGTCATTGATTTTAGATCTTTCTATCTAACATGAACATTTAAAGTTAAAAATTTTCTAACTAGGTACTGCTTTCACTGCATCCTACTGATTTTGATATATTGTATTTCATTTAACTTTGATATCTTGTGATTTATTTGTGAACCATGGGTTATTTAAAAGTATGTTGTCTCATTTCTAATTTTTTATTTTTTAAATTTTTTTTATACATACCTTATTGTTAACTGATTTCTAATGTAATTTCATTGTGGTCAGAGAACATACTCTGTAGTATTTCAGTCTTTTTACATTTGTTTAGACTTATTTTATGGCCTAGTGTGTGATAGATATATCTTGATGAATGTTCCCTATGCACTTGAAAAGAACGTGTGTTGTACCATTCTCGTGTATCTGTTCTTTATCTGTCAGTTAGGTCAAGGTAGTTGATGTTTTTCTGATAAATATCTCCATTGATTTTTCTGTTTTTTTTTTTTTTTTCTTTTGGTCTAGTTCTATCTATCACCAAGAGTGGCGTGTTAAAATCTCTAACTGTGATTGTGAATTTGTCTATTTCTCCCTTTAGTTCTGTCATTTTTGCTTCATGTATTTTGATGTTCTGTTATTAGATGCGTAATATTTAAAATTGTTTTCCTAATGAATTGCTCCTTTTATAATATGAAAATATTACTCTATCTTTGGTAATAATAGTCTTTGACTTGAAGTTTACTTTATCTGATGTTAGTGTAGGTACTCCAGCTTTCTTTTGCTTACTGCATACCTGGTATATCTCTTTCAACATAACTCTGTCTTTAAATTCAAATTGTGTCTTTTATGGATGGCACATAGTTGGCCCTTGCTTTTTTTTTTTTTTTTAATTTTTATTGAATCAAAATTGATTATACATATTTTTTGGGTTCAACATTGAGATATGTTGATCAAATCAATATTATTAGCATATATATTGTAACAAATCGTAATTATTCTTTATGCCCCATGTCCAATCTCCCCCCCCCCAATACCCTAGATTTCTTCTCTCCTTCTGAAAGAATAATGGTATTACTCTGTTAATTTGTTGCCTAGATGATCTGTCCAATGATGAGAGGTATGATCAGGTCCCCCAATATTATCATAGAACAGATGCTTTTTCTGTCACTCTGAAGTGGGTTTTGTGGAGAGATACATTCTCATCTTTATCTCTGCTGGTGAATCTCCTTCTGTCAATGCACTCCAGTGGCTGGTGGACCAGTGGTTGTGGTGTCTAGCCCTTTTTGCGGCAGCCATGGTTATTGTGGTGGCTGCAGTGGGCCACCCACGTGGAGGTGACATTTTTGGCATGATCCTTGGTGCTGGTGGCATTCCTGGTTGTAGGGAGTGTCTGGTACCCAGAGGGCCCCGAGGTGCTGGCATGGTGTGCCTGGTTGTGGGAGGGGGGTCTGGTCTCCTTCTCCATGCCTCTGGTCCCCGGGCAGGCCCCAAGGTGCTGGTGTGGTGTGCCTGGTTGTGGCAGGGGGGGTCTAATCCCTGGCCCAATGCCTCAGGTCCCCGGGCAGGCCCTGAGGCAATGTGGTGTGCCTGGTTGTGGGAGAGGGGTTTGGTCCTTGGCTCCATGCCTCGGGTCGCCAGGTGGGGCCCAAGTTTCTGGCACGTTGTGCCTGGTTGTGGGAGGGGGGGGTCTGGTCCCCTTTTCCTTGCCTCAGGCCCCTGGGTGGGCCCCGAGGCGCTGGCACATTGTGCCTGGTTGTGGGAGGGGTTCTGGTCTCCAGCTCCATGCCTCAGGTCCCTGGGTGGGCCCCAAGGTGCTGGTGCAGTGTGCCTGGTTGTGGGAGGGAGGTCCAGTCCCCGGATCCATGCCTCAGGTCCCCTGGTGGGCCCTAAGGGGCTGGTGGTGTTCCTTGGCCGGAACTAATTTTTTGTCTTTTGCTTACTTCTAAAACGGGGGAAGTTCCTGTGGGAACCAGTACTTGAGCTGTATGGTTGAGCTAAATTGCTTCTTTGCTGCAGTTTTCCTGGGGAAGGCTTTTTGTGCAGCTCAGGGTTTAACGGTTGACCTTATAGGTACTTCCGGCTCTCCAGAGACCCGGTGTACCTGGGTTACGTAGAAACTCTGATATGAGCCTGAGTTTTTTCATCAAACTGCATCCTATGCAATTCTGCATTCCTGACCAGTCTCGCCTGAGTGGTCCTGCGCTGACTAGGGGGCAGGTAAGCTGTCCTTGCTGTGCCCCAGTGTTCTCCCTGTGGCCTGTCTTCCCCTCTGCCCATGCTGCAAACACTTCCCATGGGACTGGCCCTGTGCCAGTCTCTTGTGATGACTCACCAGCCCTTGAATGGCTCCCCTTTTTCAGCTGTTCTGGCTCCTTGCTCCTGCATGGGTCCCTGGGAACCCTACTAGTGATCGTGCTGTCATGGGGGCCACCAAGGACCCCCTTCCCCCCCCACCTCCAAGCAACTCCATCCAAAGGGCACAGCTGCAGCTTCTGCCAGCTCCTCCTCCATGTGTTCAGCATTTACAGCCTTAAAGTGGCTGTGGCCCGAAATGCTCAGAGTGGTTTTTCTTTCTATCGTTATGGTTTCTCCTGCCTTCATGAATTTCGTAGGGGTCTCCTTCTCTTCCCCTGAGTTCCAGCAGCCCCATCTTGGCTGATGGTACATTTTTATAGCTGAAAATTGGTTGATTTGTGGGAGAGAGTGATACTGGGGACCATCTATTCTGCCATCTTGACCGGAACTCCTGGGCCTTGCTTTTTTAACTGTGATTTTTTTTTTTGTTTTTTGTTTTGACTGGCCAGTACGAGGATCTGAATCTTTGACCTCTGTCTTATAACAACTTGCTCTAACCAACTGAGCTAACCTGTCAGACTTAACTGTAATGTTTAGTTATATTAACTTTAATTATTGATATGGTTGGTTTTAGGTTTGCCATTTTGCTATTTGTTTTTGGTTTGCCATTTTGCTATTTATTTTTTGTTTACCTTACTTGTATTTTGTTCTTTTCTTCCTTTCCTGTTTTTTTAGGTTGATTTTTTTTTTTAGAATTCCCTTTAATTCATCTATTACCTTTTAAAAAAAATGTTTATTTGTACACATTTGTGGGGTACAGTGTGTTTCCATACATGCGTATACCATACATTGATTCACTTAGGGTAGATAGCATAGGTTTTACGTGTTAATCCACTACTTCTCCTCTCAGCCTCTGGTAACCATTATTCTACTCTCTACTTCAATGCCTGGTTTATTTCACTTAACATGATGATTTCCAGTTGTATCCATATTGTTGCAAACGACTTTTTTTTTTTTTTTCCTTTTTGTCTTTTTTCGTGACTGGCAACAGATCGCAACCCTCAGTGTCGCGCCCGTACTGGACCGGGACCGGCCACGGGATCGCAACCCTCGGCGCTGCTCCCGCCCCTCGCTCAGCCAGTGAGCGGCCGGTCTGTATGCGGGATCCGAACCCTCGGCGGGAGTGCCACCGCGCTTCCCAAGCGGCGCACTATAGCAGTGCGCCACCGGGCCGGCCCACAAACGACTTTTTTTTAAAAAATAGCAAAATATAGTATTCCATTGTGTATATACATTACAGTTTCTTTTTTTAATCCATTCATCTGTTGGTGGCCATTTAGGTTGATTTCATCTTTTGGCTAATGTGATAGTATTGAGATGAACATGGGAGTGCAGGTGTCTCCTTGAAGTACTGATTTTGTTTCCTTCAGGTATATACTCAGTAGTGGGATTGCTGGGTCATAAGGTAGTTCAATTTTTAGTTTTCTGAGGAACCTCTATACTGTTTTCCATAACTGCTATACCAATTTACATTCCCACCAGCAATGCAGGAGAGTTCCCTTTTCTTGGCATCCTCACCAGCACTTGTTATCTTCTGTCTTTTTGATAATAGCCATTCTAACTAGAGTAAGATGATATTTCATTTGGCTTTAATGTGCGTTTCCCTGATGAGTAGAGATGTTGAGCAGTTTTTCATGTGCCTGTTGGCCATTTGTATGTCTTCTTTTGAGAAATGTCTGTTCAGGTCCTTTGCCATTTTTTAATTGGGTTATTTGGTTTTTTGCTGTTGAGTTGTTTAAGCCTCTTATATATTCTGGATCCTTTTCTGATATGTACTTTTCTACATATACAAGTTTACAGTTAGCTTTTTTTTTTTTAGAGGTTGCTCTAGGGATTATGATATACATATACTTTCACAGTTTAAAGTTAATACTGAACCAACCACTTTATGTAAAATGTTGGATAGTTTCATTAACTGCCTCCCCACAGTATTCTAGTTGTCACATGAATTATATCTACATAAGCTATAAAATCCACAGTATAGTATAATTTTTGCTGTAAAGAATTGTGTTTTAAAGACAGTAAGACAAAACAGATAGTCTTATTTACACACATTTACCATTTCTTTTTCTTTCTTTCTTTTTCTTTTTTGGTGGCTGTCTGGTACACCTTTACCATTTCTTATGTTTTTCATTTCTTCCTGAAGATTTCTTTTTAGCCTGAAAAATTTCCTTTATTTTTTCTTGTAGTGCAGGTTTTCTGGTGACAAATCCTCTTGGTTTTTGTTTGTCTGAACATGACATTTTTTTTTTAAACTTTCATTCTCGAAGGATATTTTCACTGAATATAGAATTGTGGATTTCTTTAAGTACTTTATAAATGTTCATGGTCTTCTGGCCTCTGTTTCTGAAGTGAAGTCAGTGCTCATTGTTCCCCTGTTTGTAATGTGTTTTATTTCTGGCTACTTTCAACTTTTTTCTCTTTATCTTTGGTTTTTAGCAGTTTGACTGTGATGTGTTTAGGTTTGTTTTGTTTTGTATTTAATCTGCTTGAGGTTCACTGAGTTTGAATATGAAAATTGATATCTTTCATCAAATTTCAGCCATTATTTCTTTGAATATTTTGTTCTCCATTATCTCTGTCCTTTACATGGGGGGTCATATTATACTTACGTTAGATCTTTTGATATTTTCCCATAGGTCACTAGGTCTCTATCCCCTTTTTTGTTTTTGTTTTTTTAACTTTTCCTCTTTTTTTTTCCAGGTTGAATAATTTCTTTTGTTCTGTTTTTAAGTTTTCTCTTCTCTCAACTCCAATCTTCTGTTAAGGCCATCCAGTGAATTTTTTTTCCTGGCTTTTTTAGTTATAGATTTCCATTTGGTCCCTTTTTCTGGATTGTTTCTCTGCTGAGATTTTCAGTGTGTTTATTCATTATGAGCGTCGTTTTAATAGTTGCTTTAAAGTCCTTGTCTGCAAATTATGACCTCTAGATTATCATGGGGTTAATCCCCATTGATTGACTTTTCTCTTGACTATGGGCCACATTTTCCCTTTTCTTCATGTGTGTAATGTTTTAGATTGTAACTTGAACATTGTGACTGATAATATTGTGGGGTTTGGATTATATTGTGTTTTTCTAAAGAATACTGTTTTCTTCAATTTTAAAGGGCAATTAGCTGACTGAACTCAAAGTATAAATTATTTTCCTCTGTAATGGGCAGCAGCTGAAATCTCTGTTCAGGTTTTTTTAGCCTTTGTTGGCTGCTTGGAACTTTGTACCTTCAGAGATCAACCAGAGATTTAGGCAGAGTTTATATGCAAAAGTTCAGGCCATCTGTTGGTGGTTCTCTTCTTTCTAGGATATCCCTCCTTTCTTTCCAGTTGTTGTAGTTGCACTGAACTTTGTCTTACGTTTCTTCACCCAGTAAGACCAAAGATTTCTCAGTTGTAGCCACCCAGTACTACTGATTTTGGGTAAAAAGCCTTAAAAAATGGGAAACTCATCTAATGCTCCTTCCTTATTCCGATGTCTGACTCCTCTTCTGTTTCTGTCTGCTTTTTGTTTCTCTCCAGTGCCTTTAGACATTTGTTTTTTAATATTTTTTTCAGAGGTTTATTTTTTTTGGTGGCTGGCCTGTATAGGAATCTGAACCTGTGGCCTTTGGGTTATAAGGCTGCTCAGAATTTATAATGGTTGTATACAAAAGAGTTGTTCCAATATGAGCTATTCTACCATTACTGGAAGAGAAACCTCCATTTTATATTAGTACACAGCCTTAGGAAATTGTACACATTTATGACCACACAGAATTTTTCTTTCACAAAGTGATTGCTTGTTGCATTGATAGCTATTTTGATGTAATTAGTAATGCAAACTCTTATTTTGTTTTTTTTTGTTTTTTTGTGTGTGGCTGGCTTGTATGGAGATTTGAACCTCTGACCCTGGGAAACTCTTACTTTTGATAATGTTATGTTTGTGGGAAATGGTCAGAATCCAGGATGGTCCTGACCATGAATAAATTTTGATCTCTGTCTTTTAAAGTAAAGATCATCTAAGCCATCTTTTTATGTGTATGTATGTATTTTTATTTTCCTTTTTAAAAAGTGTATAAATAATATACACTGATCATAAAAAAAAAAAGAAAGAAACCCAAACAATATAGTGGTACTAGGAGTAAAAGTGAAAGGCCTCCTTATTTCTCTTCTTTCCTAATGAGTAGACTTCTGTTATTAGTTTGTGATTTTTCTGGATTCTTTTCTATGCATTTACATAGGTAGGGAACCAATTAAGATTTTATTTTTAAATTTAATTGGGATATTTGTAGGCTTATTGTTCTCTGATTTATTTTTACAGTGTTTGTTGATCTTTCCACATTCATTCATTTGCCTCATTCTTTTTAATGGTTGAATATTAGTCTCTAGTAAGAATGTTCCATATATTTAACCGTTTCCCTTTTTTTGGGCATTTGGATGGTTTCTGATCTGAATGTACACCAATCTAAAAGTAAACGGCGATGTAGTGGTATTTTTTGAACATATATTTTTGACCACTTGATGAATAGTTTTATAGGCTAAGTTTCTATGAATGTTATTACTGAATTCGAGGGAATGCACATTTTAAATTGCATCGCCAAATGGCCATTTCACTTTATATTTTGACCAAATGAATGATAGAGTAAGTACCTTTTCTATTACATCCTTGCCACCTAAGGATATTATTCATTTTTTAAATTTTCTCTAATTTATGTTAACATTGAAAACAAAATTTCTTTTTTTTTTTTTTTTTTTTACTGGTAAGGGGATCGCAACCCTCAGCACGGTGTGGTCTACACCAAGCTCAGCCAGTGAGCGCACTGGCCATCCCTATACAGGATCCGAACCTGCGGCCTTGGTGCTACCAGCGCCACACTCTCCTGAGTGAGCCATGGGGCCAGCCCGAAAACAAGATTTTATTTTTTAACTTACATGTTTTTTAATGAGGTTGAACAGTTTTTCAAGTGTTTAGAATATCTTGATCATTTTCTGTGAATATATGACTATGGATTCATGAGTACAATTTATATATAATATAATCTATAATCTATTTAAATTATTTATTTTAATTTTATTGTATAATAATAATTTTATCATAAATCTTATTTGTTAATTTTATTAATTATTTTAATTATAATATATAACTTATTTTATTATAGCTAATAATATTTATGTTACAAGCATGCTTCAGAGAGTTCATGGAATGATTTGTATTATCTTTTTTTTTTTTTTTTTTTAAAGATGACCGGTAAGGGGATCTTAACCCTTGACTTGGTGTTGTCAGCACCACGCTCAGCCAGTGAGCAAACAGGCCATCCCTATGTGGGATCCGAACCCGGGGCCTTGGTGTTATTAGCACTGCACTCTACCGAGTGAGCCACGGGCCGGCCCTGTATTATCTTTTAATTCTATTTTTCCATGAACTTTTTGAAGTACTCTTATATATATGTTTACATTATTTGTAAAATTTACTTTTTATTATTTACCCTTTTTTTTTTTTTTTTGCTGTCTGGCTGGTATGAGTATCTGAACCCTTGACCTTGGCATTACAACACTACACCCTATTATTTGCTTTTTGTTTACATATGTATGTTTCTCATATTATAAACTCCATATTAAAAATAAATTTAATTATAAGCCACCTCTTAAAAATTTTAATAAAATCAAAATATATTGCCTACTACCCATAGCTCGTGCCCCAGTGTTCTTTATTTATTTATTTATTTTCCTTGGTGGCTGGTAGTATGGGGGTCCGAATCCTTGAGCTTGGTGTCATCAGCCCCATGCTCTAACCAAGTGAGCTAATTGGCCAGCCCCTCCAAGGTTCTTGATCACACTCATATATTTTTTTTTTTTTACTGACCAGTAATGGGATTGCAACCCTCGGTGTCACGCCCGCACCACGCTCAGCCAGTGAGCGGGAACCGGTCTCCACATGGGATCCGAACCCTCGGCGGGAGCGCCGCCACACTCCCAAGTGGCGCACTCTCCAGTGCGCCACCGGGCCGGCCCTCTTTCTTTCTTTTTTTTTTTTAAAAAGATGACCGGTAAGGGGATCTTAACCCTTGACTTGGTGTTGTCAGCACCATGCTTGCCCAGTGAGCAACCGGCCATCCCTATATGGGATCCGAACCCGGGGCCTTGGTGTTATCAGCACTGCACTCTCCCGAGTGAGCCACGGGCCAGCCTTCACACTCATATATTTAAAAAATTTATTTTTTTTATTTGTCACAAAATGAAAAGGGGTAGAGTAGGGGAGAAGGGAATTAATGTGGGTATACTTTGGCATTTCTTTTTTATTAATTTAAAAAATTTTTTAAATTTCTTGTTTTAAAAAAATTTTTTTTATTTTTGTTTTTGTTTTGTTTTTGTTTTTTTCTTTTTCTAGGCATTTCTTAAATATCCATGAAGCTGCAAGGATTTTTATGGTAGCCCTCTTCTGGACTCAGCTGTACTGTGGACTAGGCAGACTTAATGGGGGAAGACACGGCCTTATTGGAAAATTTAGGCAGAAGTGAGCTGTGGAATCAAATCTCATGAGATCCTTTTGATGATATGGTTCTGGACCTAGGAAAGATCCTTTAGTAAACATTAGTGGTTTGGGACCTTCTTCCTTCCTAGGTTGTGGAAAGAGTGGGCTCTGTAGTTCCCAAAGCAAAGCTTCTTGAGCCCAGAGGAAGAATGAAGAAGCTTGCTGGGATTTTTGTGGGTTGCCCATTGTTCCCCAAGGAAGAATGTGCTGACAAATTCTTTTAGAGATAGACTCAAGGAAATAGTAAAAGTTAAATGAAATTGTGTTCCTGTAGTTAGGGAATGAAAAGTGAGAAGAAATGCTGCAAACATGGACATAGAGGCTCTGGTTGTGCATGTTTTTTTGCTTAGTTCAGTTAAGAGTGTCCTGGGAACCTGCTAAGTACAGGCACTGTGCTAAGCATCACTGATACAATGATCAGTCAGACTCAGTGCCTGCCTGAAGACCATCTTATTTTGGAGGACATGGCATGTAAGCTGAGGTTTTTTTTTTTTTATTCTTAAAAATTTTTTATTTATTATTATTATTTTTTACATTCTAAGGTGTTGTTGCTAAGCTTTTTTTTTTAAGCTGAGTCTTGACAGATGAATAGCACCGTCCCAAGAATGACGTGGGAGCTGTTATTCCAGCAGAGGGAACAACATGAGCAGAGGTATAGCACATTTCCTACCAGGCTGTCTCAGATGGAGAAGGTAGTTAAATATTTAGTGATTTTGTATTTTGACACTTAACAACTTGTGACTTTATTTAATATTAGCTGTCATGAAATCTATACTTTTATATACTATTTTATACTAAACGTAAATCTAATTTATATATTTAATGGTTTTAAGATTTGGAATTCTTTGTCTTTCTTCTGGAATTCCAAATCTTAAATGTAATTTAAATTATAAACAGAAAATTTTACATTGTCAAAAGGTTAGTGACATTTAATTATTATTATTATTTTTGGCAGCGGGCTGATAGAGGGATCAAACCCCTTGACCTTGATGTTATCAGTACCACGCTCTAACCAACTGAGCTAACTGGCCAGCCCCCAGTAGTTTTGTTTCTTTTCTTTTTTTTTTCTTCCCCTCCTCCTCCTCCCTAGTTTTGTTTCTAATGTGGCCATTTATAAGACTTTTACACCATGACGATTATATGTTTACAAATTGCATACTTTTATTTGGATAACTAAAAAAGTTTTTTTGAATAGGTTTTTTTTCTTTTTTAATTTTTTTCTGGTTGCTTGGTAGTTAACATAAATGTTGTAGCAGAGCAGTTCTTTGAAATAGTGAGCTGAAAGTACTCAGGTATTCATTCTTGGCTTGTTTCTGCTGCCATGCTGTTGGTCCTTTGTCTAACTGAGTCCAGGGTATTGTGCCTCAGCCCACACTTTTCTGCGTCAGAGCACCTTTCCTCCCCACCTGCTTTTCTGTCGTGTGGGGGAAATTCTTAAAGTTAATGTATAAATAAGGTAGAAATTTAATCTCAGAATTTAGTTTTCTGTTTTGGTGGAGAGAGCTATAGATGAGCCATATCCCTTATAACTCAGCAGACTAAGCTTTTTATATTGTTGTATATTATATTGTTTTAAGGGGTAGTGTTATGTTAGATATCACTTGAAATTGGCACTTAGTTCCTATGCCACTAGTAAATATGCCATGCATATGAGATAAGTGAGGAGACTAGATTAGAAGTTAAATTCAGTGCCTATTGTAAACTTTATAAGTTTATTTTGTGGGGTCTTGGACTACATCTTTCCAAAATACACACGCACAATTTTTGTCTGTGTCATTTAATTTTGTTACATTTCTGATTTGTGGACAGGACAGAAATAATGTAAGGGTGGGACAGTTGAGTTTTAGGAAAACGATGATGGTAAGATTTTATATTTTCTTTGTATCCTTAGGTCACACAGTAGCCTTTCTAAAAGAATAATTTTGAAAGCACTGCAACTGATTAAAGCACTTTACCTGTTTTCCAAAAGAGTTTATAGTAATGGTAGAGGTCAGATTACCTTGAGATTGAGCTGGGGGAATAAATGCAGCCTGGAACCCATTAATGTATTCTTTTATAATAGGTTCATGCTTTCTGCTTTGAGTTAAAAACCAGAGGAGAGTGCAGTTGCATTCATTTATGCTGTAGAACAAGTCAGTCATGCACTTAGAAGTTCAGAGATCTCAGATTATTCTCTAAATCTGGGCCGAGCCCCAAATGACCATTCAGAGATAACCAGGACTCCTTGTAAATATGCTGCTCTCTATTTATCTTAGTCAACAAATATTTAGTGAGTGCCTAGTAAGTGCCAGACCCTGTCCTAAGTGGTCTCATTTGTGAATATTCTACATGGAACACAGAATAAATAAGAGAAAAGACCAAATAGAAGTACAGGCTCATTCAGCTAATATTCTTTTTACTAAGTACCTGGTAGAAATGGGACACTTTGCCACATGGTCTAGATTAATGGTTCTAACTCATGGAGTCTTGATGTGTTTGTCAGTTATAAAATGAATAGGAAGTTATTTGTCACTGAAGTAGCAAAAGTTAACAAATGACTTACTTTTAAATTAACCAGGTTAGATTCAGGGTAATGCCTTTACTAGTTTTTGCAGATGATTTAAGTTAACCAGGTAAGATTTAGCATAATGCCGTTAGTAGTTTAGCTTTCATGAACTTGTGTTCCTCTATGGTTTCTTGAGTAGGAGAGTCATAGAGTTGCAACCGATTTAGTATGGGAAATTGTGGGTGTCTGTGGCTATATCATGAAGCATGTAATGTGGCGGAAAATTGGTTGAGAATTTGTTGTTCTGGGGGTTAGAGAGATGAATGAGACATCTGGTTTATGCCTCTCCTGGTCTTATGCCAACAGGAATGGTTAAGACTTTGGGTACCTGTAAACAACAGAGAAAGTAAGGTGATGTCATGAGAAACACTTAGAATAAAACTATGGGAGTAGAGAAAAGAATGACAGTGGTAACGTGTGCCTGCTACATCGAGGTTGAACTCAGGACTCACTTATTGAGCCTTTACTGTATGCCCAGGAATTCTGGTAACTGTTGAGTATACAAAGATGAACGGGCCCTCTTCGTCTTAGTGTTCATTAACTGCTGTTTGGATCTGCCCCTGGGCGAGAGGTGGTATTTAGGTTGGTGGTCTGGGGGTAGGGATGGAAGAAGGTGGTTCTTGCATAGGGCCTTAAAGGATGTGTAGCAATGAGATATTTGGAGATGAAGGCAAAGCAGTGTGTACAGCATGACCACAGGGCCTTTTCTGAGACTAGCAGGTGTGCTTTCTGACTTAATTGCAGGCTTCCTGAAAAAGGTTAAGGCTAAACAGGTAAGTTGCTGCCAAACTGAGGTCAGTCCCTTTGAGGAGTTTATGGAGCTACTGAGAAATACTTCATTCTCAAGATAAGGGGACAGTCCTAAATTGTTCACATGGATCTGTATGTTCACAGGATTGCTTTCCATTTACTTAGTTATTTTGTGGCCTCAAGGTATTTTCCTGCATATATATATATATATATATATTTTTTTTTAAATTTATTTATTAATTTTCTTTTTTTAATATTCTCAGATGTTGGGAAGCAGTTGGGAGGAGGAGATGGGGAGGGGGAGGGAAATAGGGTGGGAGGGGAGGAGGAAGCGGGGGATTGGTCGAGGTCCATGGCACCCCTTGTCATTCCAGCAGGGGAGTCTAGGAGTCTTTCAGTGGTGGCTCAGTGGTCATTGCTGGGCTGTGTGTGGTTGTCGTGGGGCGTGGCTGAGGCCCACGTCCCTCACCCCACTCCCTGGCATGGGAGCCCAGGGAGCTTCTGTTCTTCTAGGTTCTATAGGTGTTCTTTGATGGCATTAGACCTTTACTAGTTAATATCAGACTTTGTCTCTGATCTATGGGTATTTTGCTTTTTCTTTCAGTTCTGTGTTGGATTATTCACTGTTCCCACCACTTAAACTCTGCACTAGAACTAGTTTGTTGTCCTTTGTTTATTTCTAAAATGGGGGAACTTCCTGTGGGGACCATCACTTGAGCCCTTGAGCTAAATTGCTGTGTTGCTGCTGATTCCCTGGGGAAGGCTTTTTGTGCAGCTCAGGTTTTAATGGTTGATCTTGTATGTACTTCCGGGTCTTGTGAGTTTTGGTACACCTGGGTTGTGTGGAAACTTTGGTCTGGGCCTGAGTCTTTTTTCAGCAAACTGCACCCCCTGCAGTTCTGTATTCCTGACCAGTCTCCATTGAGTGGGCCTGCACTGACCGAGGAGCAGATCAGCTGTGCATACTGTGCCCCAGTGTTCTCCAGGTGGGCCTGTCTCCCCCACCACCCACACGCCAAACACTTCCCATGGGACAGGTGCTGTGCTAGTCCCTGTGATGACTCACCGGCCTCTGAGTAGCTCCTTTTTTCAGTTGTTGTGGCTCCTCCCTCCTATGTGGGTCCATGGGAACACTGTTAGTGGTCTTGCTGGCCTGGGGGCCACCAAGACCCTCTTCTCTCCTGCTGCCTCCAAGCAGCTTCACACAAAGGGCACAGCTGCGGCTTTTGCCAGGTCTTGCTCTGTGCGCTCACCAGGGCCAGCCTTGAAGCAGCCAGGGCTTGAAATGGTGGGAGCGATCCTTCTTTCTCTCATTGTGGCTTCTCCTGCCTTCATGCACTCCGTAGGTCTCTCCTCCTCTTCTGACTTCTAGTAGCCCCAGCTTGGCTGTCGTTGATTTTTAGAGTTGTAAATTGGTTGATTTGTGGGAGAGAGTGACTCAGGGGACCGTCTATTCTGCCATATTGACCGGAAACCTCCTGCATGTATTTTTTTTTTTTTTTGTCTTTTGTCTTTTTTTCCGTGTCCGGCAACGGATCGCAACCCTCTGTGTTGCCACCGTACCGGACCGGGGACCGGCAACGGGATTGCAAGCCTCGGTGTTGCTCCCACGCCTCACTCAGCCAGTGAGCGGGAGCCGGTCTGTATGTGGGATCCGAACCCTCGGACGGGAGCGCCGCCGCGCTTCCCAAGCGGCGCACTATCCAGTGCGCCACCGGGCCGGCCCTCCTGCATGTATTTTTAAGAAGTTTTTATTGCGAAATAATTTCAGTTATAAAAACAATTTGCAAAAAATAATACAAAAAATATAACTTTAACCAAATTCCTAAATTGCTAGCAATTTACCATATTTGCTTTCTTCTTCTTTTTTTACTTTTTCCAAATTGTTTGAAAATAGGTTGCAGACCTTTACCCCTAAATACTTCAGTGTGTATTTCCTAAAAACATAGATGTTCTACATTACCACAATATAATGATCAAAATCAAAACCTTTTTCAAATTTCCCCAGGGATTTAGTTAGTACCTTTCACCTAATTTATGGCAGTGATCTTGTCTTTATTCAGTATACTTTTTTGGACAACTTTTTTTTTTTTTTTAAATATGACCAGTAAGGGGATCCAAACCCATGGCCTTGGTATTATCAGCACTATGCTCTCTCAAGTGAGCCATGGGCTGGCCCTGGGCAACTTTTTTATATACATAAACTTCAAAAGAACTTCAGAAAAGTGTAAGAATAATACAGTTAACACTCTTGACTCTCACCCACAGCCCAGACTGTTAGTATTTTATTTTATTTTTTGGGCCGCTGGCTGGTAAGGGGATCTGAACCCTTGACCTTAGTGTTATCAGTGTCATGCTCTCCCAAGTGAGCTAATCAGCCAGTCCCGGAACTATTAGTATTTGGTTATGAAGGCCTCAGGACCATACATGGGCCTACAAGGCTGTGCTGCTGAATCTGATGCAGCCACATGGCCTCCTTCATGTCCTACTAGCACAGCAGGTACACTTCTACCTCTGGGCCTTCATTCAGCACATTTTTATTGAATACATTTTATTCCTAGTCAGAGCAAATAGATCCACTGGGAAACTTATTATATCAGTAAAGTGGTAGGTAATATTTATTTATTGGATCATTCATTCAGCAATTACTTGAGCATCTCATATGTGCCAGAACTTTGTGGGGGAGTGTAAGGAACTGGAGAAGGTAGGAAAACACACAAAGATGAATAGCTTATGATATCCTTGACCTCAGGGAGGCACTTACTTTTAAGAATAGATTGACTGTCCTGGATACTTCCATTTGGTAAATGGTGAAGAGCATTATTGGTTGATCGTGCCCAACTTAAATATTTCTAGATGTGCCATGATATTGCAAGTTTGTCCTATTTTTGGTGTAGTGATTCTTTTTCCAAGATTCTTGTTGGATATGGGGACTTAAGATCAACACATATGATCAGATAAAGAATCTGTTCTGAAAATTAATATGAAAAGGTATTTTAATGTTTTCTAAGATATTAAATCATAGCAGTTACTCATTTTCTTCATTGAAAAACATAACTTGGCCTGAACCTAAGATCATCCTTAGTATGGTCACCATTTTTTAATCATAAGGAAAAAGCAATAAAAGATTTTTTTTTTTTAAAAAAAGATGAGCGGTAAGGGGATCTTAACCCTTGACTTGGTGTTGTCAGCACCACACTCAGCCAGCGAGCTAACCGGCCATCCCTATATGGGATCCGAACCCGGGGCCTTGGTGTTATCAGCACCGCACTCTCCCGAGTGAGCCACGGGCCGGCCCAGCAATAAAAGATTTTGCTTAAGGTTGTTTTTTAAATGAAATTTGATTTTTCGCAATGAAAGCATTCATTAAGGAATACTAATTCCTAATATTTTTATAAAAACTTTTTTTTTTTTTTTTGTCTTTTGTCTTTTTCCATGTCCGGCAACGGATCGCAACCCTCAGTGTTGCCCCCGTACCAGACCGGGGACCGGCAACGGGATTGCAACCCTCGGTGTTGCTCCCGCGCCTCGCTCAGCCAGTGAGTGGGAACCGGTCTGTATGTGGGATCCGAACCCTCGGCGGGAGCGCCGCTGCGCTTCCCAAGCGGCGCACTATCCAGTGCGCCACCGGGCCGGCCCTAAAAATGTTTTTGATGAGTTTTTAGAACTACTCTCTGAATTGTGGCAACTGGGACCCTCCTTAAAAAATTATTTTATAGTGTTTTTTTGCTTTTTTTCCCTATAAATTTCAAAACCATTGTATGCCAGGAAAAATTAAAACCAAGTAAAAGAAAAAAAGTGAAAGGTTCTTTCTTTAATGTAGCCTCACCCTCTTGAAGGAACCTGCTGTACAATGTGGTGTATGATTCCATCTTTTTAGACATGGTTCTGTGCCTGTAAAACATACATACACACATACAGCTTTTAAAAAACACTAATGGTATTGTTCTTTTACATTCAGTGGCTTGCCATTTTCATATTTGGTATTTCACAATTACATATAATTTATTTTGTTTATATGTTCCATAATTTATTTACCTAGCCCCTGCTGAAAAACATTTATTTCTAATTTCACTTTTATTTTTTATTTATTTATTTTTTAATTTTTTTATGTGACCGGTAAGGGGATCGTAACCCTTTGGCTTGGTCTCGCCCTCGCCGCGCTCAGCTAGTGAGCGCACCGGCCATCCCTATATAGGATCCGAACCCGCAGTGGGAGTGCTCCCAGAGCCGCACTCTCCTGAGTGAGCCATGGGGTCGGCCCTCTAATTTCACTTTTAATTATCCCTGTTACATAGGCAAAGAGCCTAATAATTGTCAAGAAGAAGTGACTTAGAGTTGCACACTTTCTAATGGTCTCTAAGGCAGTCTGTAATTCCTATCATGACTGAGTACCTAACTCCATCTGATGAGATGCTGGGTGCTGTATAAATCAAGTAAAATGTATGGACTCCCTGCCTTTAAGCAGACGGTGTGTGATACAAAGCTATCACCTCTCTCAGGGTGCTCATTAAAGCAGTGCGTACACTCAGAGTAAGAAGCTTAGTCAGGTGGCAAGGTTTAAATAGCAATGTGTGGTGCAAGTGATGTCATTACTCTAGGACAGGGTGGTGTCTTTGGAGTTCTTTAATTTGGGGGGGGGGAAATGTGTTGATCTGGAAACTGAACGATGTTCCTGGTGTTTTCTTTTGCAACAAGGGTTTAGGGATGAGTACAGGACAATCCAGGAAGATTGCTGGGGGAGAGGGAGGTTGTTGAGAACTCATTCACCAGGAATGTATTATGTAAGTAAGCAGGAAATGGGGCTGGATCATCATCAGAAACCTCCAGCAAGGCTGCTGGAGGCCAGGATGCTTCCTTAGTCACTGTTTAGCGATTGCTGTCCTGAGCTGGTGCCACAGTGTTGGCGTTTCTATACTGAGATTGAGCCACTTTCTGAGAAATTGGTGTGAAAGAGGCTTGCGGGCAGCAAGAGGAGGAGCTGGGGAAGGCAACACATCTAGTCTAAAGAAGAAGAGGGGCAGCTAACTGCTCCAAACCCAGCTCTGGCATTTGGAGCAGCTCTGCCATCTTGTGGAATAAATGCTCAGTGGTTTCTTTGAGCCTAGTGGAAAGACTTTCTAGGGGATAGGCTTGAAATGCTCACCAGGACCGTGCGTGGGAGGATTACTTTCCTTTCACTTAGCTATTCTCTGGCCTCAAAATATTTTTCATGTACATATATATATACTTTCCCCCCTACATATATTTTTATGAAGTTCTTATTTTGAAGTAATTTCAGATTTATAAAACAGTTGCAAAAATAGTACAAAGAATTCCCATATATCTTCCCCTATGTAGGAGAATATAGATTCTCCAATTGTTAGCACTTAATCATGTTCTGAATTGTTTGAAACTAAGTTGTAGATGCGTCTGAGTGTAGTAGTGTTCACAACTAATTGATCACAACCAGTTACAGGTTTCTTTGTTCTTTCTCCACTCCAACTGCTTCACTTGTCTCCCCTGCACCCCCCCAAAGTTACAGACCTTTACCCATAAATACTTCAGTGTAAATTTCCTAAAAACATAGGGGCCGGCCCGTGGCTCACTTGGGAGAGTGTGGTGCTGATAACACCAAGGCCACAGGTTCAGATCCCATATAGGGATGGCCAGTTAGCTCACTGGGTGAGTGTGGTGCTGACAACACCAAGTCAAGGGTTAAGAAGATCCCTTTAGGGCTGGCCCGGTGGCGCACTGCTACAGTGTGCCGCTTGAGAGTGCGGGGGCGCTCCCGCCGAGGGTTCAGATCCCACATACAGACCGGTTCCCGCTCACTGGCTGAGCGAGGTGAGGGGCAGCGCCGAGGGTTGCGATCCCGTTGCCGGTCCCGGTCTGGTGCGGGCGCGACACCGAGGGTTGCGATCCGTTGCCGGACACGAAAAAAGACAAAAAAAAAAAAAAAAAAAGAAGATCCCTTTACCGGTCATCTTTTAGAAAAAAAAATTTTTTTCCTAAAAAACAATGTTCTCCTACATTACCACAATACAGTGATCAAAATTGGGACCTTTTTCAGACTTTGCCAGTTCTAATAATGTCATTTATGGCAAAAGTGGGGGAAAATTTTTATTCTGGTCAGGATCCAATCCAGGATCACACATTGAATTGTCGTGTTTCTTTTGTCTCCTTTGATCTGAAATAGTTCTTTAGTCTTTTTCTTACATGATCTTGACATTTCTGAAGAATATGAAATCCCTCAATTTGGGTTTTTCTGATGTATCTTCATAATTAGATTTAGGTTATTCACTTTTAGAAGAAATACCGCATAAGTGATGTATCCTTTTCAAGTACTTTCTGTCAGGAGGCATATAATAACTGTTTGCCTCATTTACTGGTGATATTAGCTTGGATTGTTTGCCTAAGGTATTATCTACCATTTTTCTTAACTGTAAACTATTATTTTATCCTTTATAATGAACAAGTTTGTTGTGAGAAGATACCTTGAGAGTATGCAGATATCTTATTTACTTGTCAAACTTTCACCCACTATTTTAATATCTACTGATATTTCTTGCCTAAGACAATTTTTTTTTCCTTTTTGTCTTTTTTCGTGACCGGTAACGGGATCGCAACCCTCGGTGTCGCGCCCGTACCGCGACCGGCAATGGGATCGCAACCCTCAGTGTCGCGACCGCACCGCGCTCAACCATTGAGCGGACCAGTCTCTACATGGGATCTGAACCCTCGACGGGAGCGCCACCGCACTCTACCGAGTGCGCCACCGGGCGGCCGGCTATTTTTTTTTTTTTTTTCTCCTAAGACAATTTTTACTGTGATGGTTGCCACATGATTTATGACTCATCATTCCTTCTACATTTATTAGTTTGCTGTTGTCATAGGGAGGAGCTTCCTCACTCCCTTCCTCCTTCCTTCCTTCCCTTCCTCCATTCACTTCTGTATGTACTCATGGATTCTTACTTTGTTCTGTTGGTTATAATCTATTTCTATTATTATTTATTTTAATACTCATATTATCCCAGATTTGGGCAGTGGGTGTCCTTCAAACTGACAGCTCCTATATCTTCATCATTCTTGGAGCCCTTCTTTATTTTCTGGCATAACAAGATGTTCCAAGCTCATCTTGTACTTACCCAACCCAGGATTCAACCATTTCTCCAAGAAGCCCTGATTTCTTCAAAGTGGAGAATTGGATTTATGAAACCAAGATCTGGGGGTGCTAGGTGTGCTCATTCCTCCTGAAGTATGTAGAGAAAATCTGGAAGTTCCTCTTTACTACCTGCCTTCCTATCCCAAGCTCCTCTGCAGAGGTAACCACTGTCAACAGTTTGATTTCTATCCTTCTGGTTTCCTTTCTATGCATTTTTATAATGAATATCTTTTTCTACCTATAACCATAAATGGGATCATACAGTATAGCCTGGCAAATTCCTGTTTTCACTTACCAATGTATCTTGAGATTACCATATCAGTAACTAGGGGGCTACTTTATTCTTTTCAGTGGCTGATTAGAATTACATAATGCAGGCTTGACATAATTTAACTGCTCCTCCACTTATGGACATTTTTTTTTTAAAGATGGCCTGTAAGGGGATCCCAACCCTTGACTTCGTGTTGTCAGCACCACGCTCTCTCAAGTGAGCCAACCAGCCATCCCTATATAGGGATCCGAACCCTCAGCCCTGGTGCCATCAGCACCATACTCTCCCAAGTGAGCCACGGGCCGGCCCTCGCTTATGGACATTTTGGTGATTTATTTTTCTATTCTGAGCATTTGACTGAACTTGCTGGGAATATTTAAATCTGTTCATGTTTCCCTTTGATTGTTTTTTGTTGCTTCAAAGCTGAGAAAGTTATTTCTTCACAGGCCTGAAAAATATTTTGTTCATTATAGTATTTGAAATACGTGTCAAAAGTTAAACTACTGGGGCACATGTTGTCATTGCTGACAAGAACAACAACTGTGTTGGGGCTTGGTGCTGAGGGAACACAAGACAATGAAAAGTGGCTTTTATCCTCTTGTTGGAGAAGTGACAAATAACAGGATCCAGAAGCAGATGCTAAGTGCTAATGATGAAGTGAAGCAGATAGCCATTTGTGCCAGGAGATGATGGCATGTGGTCCCTGAGAGCCAGGGCCATTTGGATGTCTTCCTGCATGTGGAGTGAGCTGGGTCTGAGACGAAGTGATGACTTGGCTGAGCTGGGAGGAATGGCATGGAGAGGGCATAGGATACACAGAGATGTGAGCTGTGAAAGCAGGAAGCAATTGCTTTGGCCAGCAGTTGGCTGGAGCAGGAGCTGAGGACTCATTATGGATTAATGGGAGATGAGTTTGGAAAGCAAGATGATACTTAGATTGACGTGGGTCTTGAATGCCAGACTGAGTATCACCAACCAGACTGAATATCACCATCATAATCATCCAATTCTAAGGTTCTGAGACACTGGCAATGTGTATATCAAAAAAAGGATTAAACAGAACATTTATTTCTAAGCCAACTTTCAGAAAACATAATTTCAAAGCTTTTTTTTTAGAATAAAATTAATATGTGCTTATTGTAAAATGAAAAGTATAAAGCATTACCCAAGTATATAGAAAATTAGAGGACTGCTGATCCCACTTTGTATTATTTATTGCTGTGTAACGATATTATCACAAACATAGTAGCTTAAAACAATACAATTATTTTCTCATAGTTTCTGTGGGTGAGGAGTTCAAGCACGATTTAGCTGAGTCCTCTGCCAGCTTGCAATCAAGTGGTTGGCCAGAGCTATGTTCTCAACTGAAAACTCTACTAGGGAGGGATCCAGGCTTATATGGTTGTTGGCAGCATTCAGTTCCTTGCAGGCTGTCAGGCTGAGGGCCTCTGTAGTGTAGCACACAACATAGTAGCTTGCTTCATTAAACCAGCAAAGGAGAGTCTCTACTAGTAAGTTGGGCATTATAGTTTTGTGTAATATAATCATAAAAATGGCATGCTGTCACTTTTGCTGTATTGTAGCAGAGACAAGTTATGGGTACTGCCCAGCAAGGAGAGGGAATTGTACAAGGGCATGAATTAGTACTGGATTGTTAGGAGACATTTTAGAGTCTATCACCCCTCTACCCTCAAAAAAAAAGCAAAGAAAATATTGCTTAGAGTTACTGTTATTAAAGGCAAAATCTGTGGACCATTTTTCTCTGCATATACCAACGTATAGTGATATTATAGGAATGGCAAGAGCAAAGGGCAACTCTTGGGATTTTGAGCCTAGATGTTCAAGAGAAAGCTCTGCACTTTGTATTGATTCCTCCAAACAAAAATCTGTTGAACACGAGGGGAAGCACAGAGCTTTTTTTTTTTTTTTTTTCCCTTTTTGTCTTTTTTCGTGTCCGGCAACGAACCGCAACCCTCAGTGTCGCGCCCGTACCGGACCAGGACCGGCAATGGGATCGCAACCCTCAGTGCTGCGCCCGCCCCTCGCTCAGCCAGTGAGCGGGAACCGGTCTGTATGTGGGATCCGAACCCTCGGCGGGAGCGCTGCCACACTCCCAAGCGGCGCACTGTAGCAGTGTGCCACCGGGCCGGCCCGAAGCACAGAGCTTTTAAATGGTAATACTAATAACTACATGGAATATTGATTTCCATACTGCTTCCTAAAACAGGAATAAAGTAGTTTTAGTAGTTTACCCTCTACCCCAAGAGTAATTTGATTACCTCACTTTCAGACCAGGCTCCCTTGAAGGTTTAATTTACATATATTCTGCCCTCTTTCTCCTAGTAACTGCTCCTATGTTGACAAGAACCGTAATATCCTAACAGTGGATGATATCACTTAGCTGGTGCCATCATATGTTCCAAATGAACTGTCTTCCCTTTAAGGAGTACATACCTGTATGTGAGACTTGGTACAGTGGCTCTTCCTAGTTTGTTCATCATGCTTCTGTCACCATGTTTCTTTTGTAACAGGAACACTGTTCCGGGATCAAGTATAATGTAAAGGGGCCGGCCCGTGGCTCACTCGGGAGAGTGTGGTGCTGATAACACCAAGGCCCCGGGTTCGGATCCCATATAGGGATGGCCGGTTTGCTCACTGGCTGAGCGTGGTGCTGACAACACCAAGTCAAGGGTGTTTCTTTTGTAACAGGAACACTGTTCCGGGATCAAGTATAATGTAAAGGGGCCGGCCCGTGGCTCACTCGGGAGAGTGTGGTGCTGATAACACCAAGGCCCCGGGTTCGGATCCCATATAGGGATGGCCGGTTTGCTCACTGGCTGAGCGTGGTGCTGACAGCACCAAGTCAAGGGTTAAGATCCCCTTACCGGTCATCTTTTAAAAAAAAAAAAAAAAAAAAAGTATAATGTAAAAATATAAAATGTATATTATTCTTTCTACTGTGAAAATAATATGGCTATTATATTACAAACATGGGAGTAGAAAAAACTGATTTTTTAAAAGACTCGAAGGCCCATAACCAAAAAGTTGTCATTTTTTTTACATTCTTACAATTCTAGGAAATAATATATGCTATTACATTTTGTATATGATACTTATTCATAACTTTGTATTTTGCTCATATTTCTTTCCTTTCTTTTTTTGGGCCATTGGCTGGTATGGGGACCCAAACCCTTCACCTTGGTATTATCAACGCCAAGCAAGTTCTAACCGAGTGAGCTAACCAGCCAGCCCTTATATTTGTTTTGTGAGTTGTCTTCAGCATAGTTATACTGTGCATATTTTATTTCTCAACTCTACCTTTTTAAATGTAGACCATTTTTGCTGGTTGTATCATTTTACTGTTCCTATTATGGTTTTGTTAATTACCATTAATACTTCATTCTTTGATTTAATAAAGTGGGGGAATTATATGTTTGAATTTTACAGGTTATGCCACTGATACATGACCCCCCAGCTGGGATTATGCATAACTTTGATTGTTTTAAGCAAATAATTGTGAGGTCAGTGACATCAGTGATGACAACTAATGTTCAAGTAACCTGTTGCGGTTAATAATGGGTTTTCTGTTCTACTGCCTCATGGAAATATAGGAGCCTTGTGAAAAAAGTATTCTTATTCCATTTAATGATGAGGAAGCAGTCTTAAAGTGGCTAACTCCCTTTTTTAATGTAGTAGTACACAAAGATAAATATTGTAACAGGAGTAAAGAATGGAGCACAGTCCCCATTTCAACATTTTAGAACAAGGAATGAACAGAATCAACTGTTGTACAAACAGAAAAGGACAAGTACTACACGATTTATTTTCTGTGAAGTACTTACTGGAATTCAGAGATACCAGGACAGAATCTTTTCTGCTCAGAGAACAAAGAGAAAGCAGGTGCAAGAAGGTGGCATTTGAAGGATGAGCAGGTCTTGGAGTGCATGTGGGGGAGGTGTGCAAAGGGGAACCACGTGGCCTAGACTGGCTGAACTAGCAGCCTTCATTGTGCACGCAGTGGGCTCCTTTTAGCTGTTGGATTGGAAAATTAGGATAATGTGGTGACGTCTGGAAAATATGATTTTTTTTCTGTAAAAATTTTTTAGGTTCAAAAATAAAATACTCCAGTTTGCAAGACCGTCATGAGAAAGGAATGATTGCTTAAGTCTTGGAGTGTTTATTTATCTTTTTTGCTGTTGTTGTATATTTTCATTAACACATCCTAAATGTGTTCTCATCGTTAAAAAGTTAGCATAAACATTTTATTCCCATGTAATATTTTTATCTACTTTTTGATTTGTGGTTCTGAAATTGTATTTGTGTAATTCATCAGATTTTGTCACAGGCTATAATCCATAACTGACTTACACCCTGTTTGCTGCTTGCCTCACCCTGATGCTTATGTTGGTTGGTTTTTTTCAGTAGTGCATCGTAGATCACCAACAGGCTTATAATCAGAAGGGCTAGTATATCAATGGGTTTTATTTTAGTGAATTGAGTTTATTGGGAAATTTTATTTCCTGAACTTCCATGGTTGAAGATTCATAATACTCAAATCTTTCTTCTTCTTTTTTTTTTTTTTTTTGTCTTTTTCCGTGTCCAGCAACGGATCGCAACCCTCAGTGTTGCCCCCGTACCGGACCGGGGACCGGCAATGGGATCGCAACCCTCGGTGTTGCTCCCGCGCCTCGCTCAGCCAGTGAGCGGGAACCGGTCTGTATGCGGGATCCGAACCCTCGGGCGGGAGCGCCGCCGCGCTTCCCAAGCGGCGCACTATCCAGTGCGCCACCGGGCCGGCCAAATCTTTCTTCTTTTGATGTTAATTCCTTCAGACAAAAACCAGCAACTCACTCTGTCTTATTAGTGTTAACATCTTGAAAAGAGCTCTTGGTTTGGCCAGGGGATTTGTGATAGTGACACCTGGCAGTGTCTCCTCTCCTGGGGAGTTTCTTTGCTCACCTGAGCCTCTGTGATCCTGGTGCTACCCTTCAGAGACAGCTGGCCCACCCCAATGCCAAGCTTGCTCTCTTTTGGAGGTCTGGCTGTACCTGTCTTTAGCTTAGCTGTGAAAAATCAAGGGTTTTGTGTTTTGGGGGGAGGAATTTTTAGTCCTGCTAAACTGAACTTCCTTTTGAGAGGCTTTCTGAATTGGTAGACTTTCATACCAGGCATATCTTTCTTTCAACAGACAGTTTGAGCACATCTCTCTTGAAATTATTGGTAGTCTGCATAAATGAAATTGGATTGGCCCAGGCAACTCCACCCAGAGAGAGTAGACTGATTGATCGGTATCAGCCTGAAGGCTGTTCTGAAGGCTGTCCTCAGTTCTGTCCTACTGGACAACTTGTATATAGACCTAAGAATATATAGGATTACCAAATCAAGAGTTACAAAGTTCTTAGACTAAAGTAATTACATTGAGTTTATTAGGGATAAATATAACTTCCAACATATAGTTTCACAAAACTATTTGGGGAAAGGAGAAATGCACTTTAGTTTGTGTTTTAAAAAAGACAAAACAAGGGCCGGCCCATGGCTCACTTGGGAGAGTGTGGTGCTGATAACACCAAGGCCACAGGTTTGCATCCCCACATAGGGATGGCCGGTTAGCTCACTTGGGAGAGCATGGTGCTGACAACACCAAGTCAAGGTTAAGATCCCCTTACCGGTCATCTTTAAAAAAAAAAATAATAAAAAAAGACAAAACGATATTCAAGATTTTGAACATCATGGGTTGTCCGTTTAGCTCAGTTGGTTAGAGCACAGCCTTGTAACACCAAGGTCAAAGGTTCAGTTCCCAGTACTGGCCAGCCACCAAAAAAAAAGAAAAAGATTTTGAACATTGAGATTTTTGAGCTTGGTACTATCCTGCATCATATAATTAGACTATTAAAAAAAAATAGTTTGGCTGTCTTAGTAAAAGATGTCCCAAAAGATGGGGATAATAATTCCACTGAATTGTGAACGGCCATACTAGGAATCTTATGGTTGGTTTTGGATTTCACATTTATAGAAGGATGTAGACAAAACAGTGCTTACAGGGTGATGTGTCTCCAGCAAGGGCATTATGAGGGCTGGTTGAAGAAATGTTTCACACTTTGTTGGTGATTATGATAGCTGTCCCTAGCCACATTCCAGAAATGGCATAAGCCTTCTTACATAGGTGTATTTCATATTTGAGATGATACAGACTTCCATTTTTTAATCACCTACTTTATGCCAGGTACATGTATTATCTATACAACCCTTTTTTCACATCTTCGAAGTAGGTGGTATTCTTCCCTTTTATAGGCAAGAAGCTGGATAATCAGAGTAGCTAACACAGCTTATTTATGCTGCTAATGAAGGGTAGAGCTGAGATTTAAAGTTGGGCTATTTCTACCATATTATATTGGCTCTGGCATGAGCATGTAGTGAGGCTGGGAGTGAACTTCTGCTCTTTTGCTTATGAGCAGGTTAATTCCTGAAAGGCTGTTCACAAGTCCCACTTATTCAAAGTTCAAAATGATACTGTGTAGTAATAATAACCAATATTTATTTAGCATTTATTAGATGCGAGACACTTTTCTAGGCTCTTTGCATGTAATTTAATTCTCACAACTCAATGAAGTAGTTTCCATTACTATTTCCACTCTGCATGTGAGGAAACTGAGGCAGGGTAAGTAAGTGAAGCAGCCAGGATTTGAATCAGGCTGTCTAGCTGCAGAGCCCAGACTTTTAGCCACTATGCTGTATTTGCCTTATGCAGATGACTGGTGTGTGCACACAGGGTGCAAAGTTTTTGAATAGAGAGAATGGTAATTTTTCATAGAACTGGTTTAAAGGTATTCTACCTTTCCATTATAAGCAAACATCACAAACCGGGGCTTCAAACAAGCCCAACAGTGGCTGAGATTACTGTAGCCGAACTTGACCACTGTCACCCTCAGATAGTGGCAGGCATTGTTGATGCACTTGGACCTTGGACCTCAACTTTGTTCACACAGTTGTCTGCAATGATTTTTGAAATACTGTCTGTCAAATGGAAAGGGATTATTAGCTTGAACCATATGAAATGGCCAATATTTATCATTTTTTAAACTACAAAAATGGCAGGTTTATATGGTTTGACCTTATAGGCCCAAGAGGAGGAAATTCCAGAGAAAATGTTTTTTGTTTTAATAGAGAATTTTAGGATATATTAGAGGTTTGAGTTTTGAATTTCTCCATTGACAGTCTTCTTTTGTATGATTATTTGTCTGAGAAATATGTATTCCATTTCATTTTATGCTACTTTTTCTTACTTGCATCTAACTGATTTGGAGCCTCTTTCTTGTATCTCTTGTCATGGGTAAAAACAATGATTGTAAAGCACTCTGCTTGGGGATGTGTATGTATAATTTTTTATTTGTTTAAATTGGCTATATAATAATAGCATCCATCAGATCATCAAACTTAATTTTGAAATGTAGAGTATAATTTATTTATTTTTTCAAATACAATTTTAGTAAGTTCCTCTATAGAGCTTGGTGGTGATCATGGTGACAAAATTAAGGTGACAGTTTCCTGTACCAGCCAGCTCTGTGTCATAATTCCCTATTCTAGCATTCAGAGGAAGGATCCCATTTGTGATGTATGCAGTAACTGCAGCCACATCTGAACGGTTCATTTCTGGATCCACTCTAAATTCCCTTAAACCCAGTGTGTGTTAGTTCTTTTTTAGGCTTCTGAGAATAACTGTTGGGTAAGAGGTGGTATTTCAGTTTTACCAGCCTTTCTTTCTGTGCAGATAACAATGTCCTTACTCCTCTTCTTTTATCAGGCAAGCCCTCGCTGATCTCCTGTAAGATCTTTTCTCCTCTGTCCTGCTGTTGGGGTGGATCTTCCCATAGCAGGGAAGGGAATTTGGCAGCAGGGTCAAGAGTCAAGCCACTAAGGTTCTTTATCAACATTCCTGAGATGGGTTGAGAAGCCGCTGAATCTTGGGAGTTTTCCTCAGTGGGCATTGGAAGAAACTCCAGGGTCAAGCTTGGATTAGGCTTCTGTGAACAGTCCATCAGGGGTCTAGCCACAGCTCTGAGCTCCTCCTGTTTTTTTTGGATCCATCCGGAAAGCAATGTTGGACTATCAAATCGCTCTGTAGCCTAGAAATAGCCTGAAAACCGAAAGCATTCAGAGTATAATTTAGATTGAGTTCAAGAATATTTTTATTCCTTCTGATTATGGGATGATCCTTGAAAAAATAATCATAATATTTACCAAAGGTTTACCATGCTACCTGCTTCTAATGGAAATTTTATCATTGCATTTAGGAAAAACTTGATTCATTCAAGAAAAGTCCATCCAGGATATTCTTGAGTTATCTAATCTGTAGAGTAAGAGTGAGTTGAGTTTAAGGTGATGGCTCATAGGGGTGAGGACATTGTAAAGGGAGTCTTCAATAAACACAGTTTCTAACATACAGTAGAAGTTTTACTTTTTGTCATTTGTGCATGACAGACCATTGCCGTCTGCTTATTTGGTTTTTTGGGGGGTCAGATTTTTATTCCCTTTGAATTTGATCATTGAGTCCTGAGTCTTCCTCATGTCTTTCATCTTCATTTTTTTTTCTTTCCTTCTTTCTTTTCACTCTTTTCTTTCTTTTTTCTGTCAAAGTACATGATAAAACAAAGTACATGGTGAAATCTCAAAGCCTCAATATTAAAATCCTTTTAATAGTTATACTCTCCTTATGCAAAAACTCTTGTAAACTCTGTTAGGTTTTGTAAAGAGATCCTGCAGGATGTTCCCTAGTTCTGTCCACAAAGACAGGTACAGGATGGTGGTGAATTTGAGTCTGGCCCAACTCATGAGTAACAAATGCTAGCTTGAGATCCTTGATTTTCTTTAGGATTTTCTCCTGTTCTTCCCCCAGAGTCTGTGCAAGTGAGAATTTGTATGGCTGCTTAAAACAAACATGTTGATCTCTTCTTTCTAAAAATGAATCACAGGTGAGTCTGTTACTTTATGTGAAGTTGTATTCATCCTCTCCAAATAGTAGTTTGGGGAGGTAATGGCAATCTGATTGATGTCTCAGGCCTCATATGTATACTACTCTTTCACTTTCTGTTGCCATGTGTTAATGCATGTTTTGTAATAAATAGGATAAGCATGAGGGATCTTTGCTTTTGTTTTTTTCAGTAAAAAATACTTTTAAGAAAACAGATGATTTTGTGACATCTAATGCACCAGCTGTCGACCTAGATCACAAGTTTAGATGCAAGGTTGTGGACTGTTTAAAATTTTTCCGCAAAGCCAAACTATTGCACTATCACATGAAGTATTTCCATGGAATGGAGAAGTCACCGGAGCCAGAGGAGAGCCCAGGAAAGAGGCATGTCCAAACGAGGGGCTCTTCAGCTTCAGAGAAGGCCAGCCAGGAGAGCCTGACCAGGAAGCGGGTCTCTGCCAGTTCGCCAAGTAAGTATTGGTTCCACGTTATGTCATGGAGGCCTCTGCTCCTCAGCTCACAGTGCCTATATTTCTGACACAGAAAGCAAGCATTAGGTTGGTCTGGTCCAGTTGAACCCCACAAGATTGAAAATACATGATCCTCAGGAGGTGTATCATAGAGCTGTGGCCCTCCTGGAGGAAGCAGGAATACAGTACCTAACTCTCATTCTTGCCCCTGTTTCTTGCTGCCCAAGTTATTTTGAGAAAGCCATTTAGTCTCCGAAGGCTTTTGGTGCTATCGGTATGAGTGGGAACAGTCAATCAAAGGGAATTCACCTCCTGCAGAAAGAAGCCAGCAGGAGAACTCATGCTTAGAACAGCATTGGTGCCATTGTCATATTCTCCCAAACCTATTCCCCATCCCTGACAGCAGGACAAAAGAGCAAAATTGCTAAAAGTTGATATGTGATTCTACTGCTGGGTCCAAATATGAATCCTATTTCATCTTAATTGCAACTGAAGATATCTTCTAACAGCACTCTTTATTTTGTATAGAAACCACCATGGTGGTAGTATGGGTTAACATAAAATCTCATTTCATATCTTATTACAGAAACGTTTTTGGACATTTTTTCTAAAACTTACAAAGTTGAAAAATTACGTTTCTGGGGGAATTTCATAAGAATTAATGAATTTCCAATAAATTCTATAATCTTCCCGGCTTGTTTTTACCTGAAATTGTAATATCACTACATATTTTTGGCTTATAGTTTTGCATTAAAATATGTAGGTATTAAATGGTATATGGAACTTCTAGGACATCTAACAATGTTCCCAGGGGAGTATAAAATCAGATTTCAGGATAGTGGGGAATGGCCATGCAGACTAAGGTGATCTTTGACCCTCTGAGAAGTCAGTCCTCAGCTATGCTTTGAAGACATAATGTGTCAGGGTCAAGGTGGAGTGTTTTAGTCATATGTACTACATTATCCATTAGAAATATAATGAGAGGGGCCGGCCCGGTGGCGCACTCGGTAGAGTGTGGCGCTTGGGAGTGCGGTGGCGCTCCCGCCGAGGGTTCGGATCCCATATAGAGACTGGTCCACTCACTGGTTGAGCGCAGTGTGGGCGCGACACCAAGGGTTGCGATCCCGTTACCGGTCAGTAGAAAAAGACAAAAAGAAAAAAAAAAGTATCTTTTACAAAGTTATCATATGCAACTTGCTTTTTTCATTAGAGATATGTCGACACTCATCCCATGTCAGTATATTCTTATATACGTGACTTTACCTAATTTTGACAATTTCATCATAGGGATGTACTGTACTTTAAACATCCCTCCTATAGAAAAATAAGTTTTACTCGTTTTTTTACTCTTATCAAGTACTAAAGCAAAGTAAACCTCCCCAAAGATTTGTTTGTCCTTGTATGTAAATAAACTCATGGGATAGATTCCTGGATGCATAATTGCTCGAGCAAAGGGTATGCACATTTAAATTTCTGATGGATGATGCCAATTCTCCTTCAAAAAGCTTATCCCAGTTTGTAGTCTCCCACCAACAGGTTATCAATGTTAAAAATTTTGAAGTATTTCCAATATGAGAGATGAAAATGTTTCAGTGATTTTAGTACCTTATTTATTTTTCAAATTCTGGAATATTTTAAACATATAGAAAAGTACACAGGGCCGGCCCAGTGGCGCACTCGGTAGAGTGCAGTGCTTGGGAGTGCAGCGGCGCTCCCGCCGAGGGTTCGGATCCCATATAGAGACCGGTCCGCTCACTGGTTGAGCGCGGTGCGGGCGCGACACCGAGGGTTGTGATCCCGTTGCTGGTCGCGGTACGGGCGCGACACCGAGGGTTGCGATCCCATTACCGGTCATGAAAAAAAGACAAAAAAAAAAAGAAAAGTACACAGATTATATAGCAAACATGTATTCCCCACCCAGACTTAACAAATTTAACATTTTGCCTTATTTCCTTCAGATATTTTTTACGTTTATTTATTAATATTATTTTTAAACATTCTATGATTTTGCGGAGTAGTTAGGGAAGAGGGGAAGGGGAAGGAAATAGGGTGGGAGGAGGAGGAGGAAGGAGGAGAGGGGTGGGGTTGAGGCCTGTGGCATTCCTGCAGGGGAGACCAGAGGGCTTCCAGCTGTGCCTTGGTCATTGCTGGGCTGGTTGAGGGTGTGGCTGAGGCCCTTGGTCCCCCACAACCTGGCTGGGGAGAGCTGGGGGCGCTTCCTGTGGAGGCTGGGTGGTCATTGTTGGGCTGGTTGTGGGCATCGACATGGCCAGGGCCCTCAGCCCTCCCCACTCCCTTGCTTGGTAGCCCAGGGGACTTCCAGTCCTTCTAGATTTTATAGGTATTCTTTGGTGATGTGAGACCTTTATGAGTTAATATCAAACTTTGTCTCTAGAAGGTGGGTATTTTGTTTTTTTTCCCAGTTCTGTGTTGGATTATTTGCTGTTCTTACCACTTAAACTCTGCACTGGAACTAATTCGTTGTCCTTTGCTTATTTCTAAAATGGGGTACTTCCTGTAGGGACCAGCATTTGTGCTCCATGGTTGAGCTAAATTGTTGGTTTGCTGCTGATTCCCTGAGGAAGGCTCTTTGTGCAGCTCAGGTTTTTGTGATTGACTATAGGTACTTCCGGCTCTCAAGAGATCCCGTGCACCTGGGTTGTGTGGAAACTCTGGTCTGGGCCTGAGTCTTTTCAGCAAACTACATCCCCTGCAGTTCTGTATTCCTGACCAGTCTCCACTGAGTGGTCCTATGCTGACTGGGGGGCAGATCGGCTGTCCTTGCTGTGCCCCAGTGTTCTCCTGGTGGGCCTGTCTCCCCCACTGCCGGTGCTGCAAACACTTCCCATGGGATGGGCTGTACGCCAGTCCCTTGTGATGACTCACTGGACTCTGAGTGGCTCCTTTTTTCAGTTGTGGCTCCTTGCTCCTGTGTGGGTCCTCCGGAACCCTATTAGTGGTCTTGCTGGCCTGGGGGCCACCGAGGTCCTCTTTTCCGCTGCTGCCTCCAAGCAACTTCATCTGAAGGGCTCAGCTGTGGCTTTTGCCAGCTCCTGCTTCATGTGCTCCCAGCTCCAGCCTTGAAGCGGCCGTGGCACAAAACCGTCGGAGCAGTTCTTTCTTTCTCTCATCGTGGTTTCTCCTACCTTCATGAACTCCATAGATCTCTCTTCCTCTTCCCGCGAGCTCTAATGGCCCCAGCTTGGCTGTTGTTGCTTTTTAATAGTTGTAAATTGGTTGATTTGTAGGAGAGAGTGACGCTGGGATCCGTCTATTCCACCATCTTGACGAGAAGCCCCAGATATTTTTTAAAGGGAAACCAAGTATTAGGATGAAATAGAAATCCTCTACCTGGCTTTTCCTTTTTTCCCCTTATGCTTTTCCAAATATGTACATATATGTTGTGATATAATATATAGTATTTTGAGTATTATTAGCATTTACATTGATAAATAATGTATTTTGTGTGTTTTAAAAATATGCATAAATGGTATCATATATACTCTCTTGCAGCTTGCTGCTTTTGTTCAGTACTATGTTTGACCTTCATGTTGAAACCTGGAGGTAGAGCTAATTGATTCTTTAGCTGCTGTATAGTACCGTACTATGTGAATATGCCATCATTTCTTTAGCCCTTTTTAACTCAGGATCTTTGAGGTACATGTCCCCTGTGAGTGAGTATTTCTTTAGAGCATTTACCTAGAAGAAGAATTGCTAGATGGAATGGTTTTAATTAATGTACCAGAATGCATTTGAAAATGGTGGTTTCAGTTTGTACTCCTACTAGCTTTATGATTTTGCTATACCACCCATCAACTTTTGGTATCTGACATAGATTTCCCCAATCTCATGAATTTGAAATGGTAAATTTGTTTTTTACTTTTTGGATTAGAATTGGAATTGTTACAAGGCTCTCCTTCTTCCCCTGGCCTCCCACCCTGCCCCTATTCGGAGACGCCAGGTAGAGGAAGCCCTGACTTGAGGGATTCAGTCTGGTCTGAATACTAGTTCTGAGTCCCTCTGTCTCTGTGGTTTGTTCTGGCTTCTTGGTTGCTATGGTCTGCTGACCTCTGAGTTTAGTCAGCACCTGTTCCTTCACTTTTTGGTGCTGTGCTGGAAGAAAGGAAGGGGGCGGCGGGACCTGAAGGTCTGAGTTTGAGACCCTGCTCTGCTACTAACAGTTCTCTGGTATTGATTGAATCCTTCATCTTCTAATCTATAAAAAGAAGGTAAAACTACTTGCTTCAAAGATGTGCTGGGAAAGTCTTTATGTTAGGCATTTACGTTCTTTGGAAATGTACAGATACTTCCAAATATCAACAGGGCTGCTTTATAATTCCAAACAGTGCAAAGCAGCACTGTTCATAAGATCCCTAAATTTGAAACAACCCAAGTGTTCATCCACAGTAGAGTAAATAAGTAAATTGTGGTGTCTTGATGCAGTGGAGTACCACACAGCAATGAGAATGAACTACAGCTACACCCACCAACATGGGTGCATCTCACAAATACAACCTTGAGCCAAAGACACTACCATAAACTCATACAAATTACACTTGTGTGGTTCTATTTATGTAACATTCAAAAACTAATAACTAATTGTGGTGTTTGAGGTCAGGGCAGTGGTTACCTTTGAGGGGAGATAGATGAATGACTAGAAGGGAGGCAAGAGGGAAACTTCTGGGGTGATGGAAATGTTCTGTTCCCTGATCTTCATGGTGGTTGTACAGGTGTGTTCACTTTGTGAAAAGTGTATTGATCTTACATTTATTATGTGTGTACTTTTCTGTATATGTCTTAATGCCTCAATAAACAAATATTTAAATACTTTGGAAATGTTAAAAATGCGGTAAGAATGTAAGAAAATAAACTACAAAGAGATACCAAGATAAAAGATTGGCTTTTCATGTGAAATAATGATGGTAATTGAGAAGCTTTTAATTTTTGTTTACTTATATGTGACCCCCAAATTAATCCTTCTTTTCAGTCCCACAGCACTTATCCAGATTTTTCCCTTTTGCCTTGATTGATATAATAATCATTTCTTAACCAGTTTTCCTCTCTCCATTCTTTGCCCACTGTGGTCCATCCATCATTTTGCCATCAGATGGATCTTTAAATGTGAAAACCTGATTATATCACTTACCTGCTAAAACATATTTAAGGATGAGATGATGCTTCTGCAAAGCATAAGTTTTGGAACTGGTCACATGGGTTGTGAATCCCATCCCCTTCCCTTAGCCACTGTTGGACTCCCTGCAGGTCTTTCAACCTCTGTGTGCCTTTCTGAGTTGTAAACTTGCTGAGTTCTTGTGATGAGTCTGTGGGCTAATCTATTTAATGAGCCGATTGCAAGGCCTAGTATAGGAAATGGATTTCTTTCTTCCCCTTGTTCCATGATTTCATCTATCTCATCCAGCCATGCGTGGCTGAAGTTGGTACATTTGTGTGAGCTCTCTAGCTGGATTCTAAGTGTTGTTGGGGGAGGAATTATGTTGAGTAATTGTAGAATCCTGTGGGCTCTGAAGAGCTATGGACACAGCCAGTACTTAAGGACTGGAGATTGTTGAGTAAATGGAGGTCATTGAGATATGAGCATGGTTAGAGTGTGGTGCTGATAATGTCAAGGTCAAGAGTTCAGATCCCCCTACAGAACAACTGCGGCCCCCCCCCCCCCCCCCCCAGTAGATGCTGGATGTAGAAATGGAGTGACATCTGGGCAGGACTAGGGTACAGCACTAAAAGTGAGTATAGCCTATCCCAGCAACACAGAGTCACCAGAGCCAGGTTGTTCCAAAGGCTGAGGCTTGAAAAGGAGGAGGCCATAAGGGAGCCAGGAAAGTCATGCTTGCCTGGTTACCATGGTGTGTGTCCCCATGCTAGGATGTAGTTACTCTACCTATCCCCATGCCAATTGTCCGAGGAGGGACCTTCCTCAGTGTAATGCATCTGAGTATGGGGTAGGAGTGCCTGGTGATGTGCAGATCCACTGTCTGGCTTTGGGATTCCTGGTTAATTATATTTTAATGTCTTGCTTTATGTTGAGTAATATGTGCAGGCTCTGGAGTCAGTTCATCTGAATTTGAATCTAGTCTCCACCATTTGCTTGCTCCATGACCTTGGGCAAATAACTTGCTAAGCTCCTATTTCCCCATCTGAAATGGAGATAATAGTTACTACTTACCTCATTGCTTTGTAACATTAAATGGCCCAATGTATAATGCTTAGCACAATATCTGGCCTATAGTAAACTCTTAATTAATACTAACTCTTTTTCTCAGTGAAAGATTAACTCAGACAGATATCTGGGTTCTAAACTCAGCCAACCACTGATGAGCTGCAAAACCAATAGACAAAGCTGTTACCATTTTGGTGTAATTAAGAAATCTGAATGATTGATTTTCTACTTTCACATACTGCCCTGGATTTCATACATTATAGTGACCTAGGATTTTTATTCTCCCTGTTAATACAGAGAGATCTCTTTCACTGGGGTTTGGAAATCTCCTAGTGAACTGGATATTCTGCCTGCCGGTTTTTAAAAATAAGATCTGCTGTATACTCACCAGACTGGCAGGGGTGGACAGTTACAAAATGCTTTAGGGCTTGTTGTTTGAACTTGTTGCCAAAAAGGTCTTTTAAAGCGGCGCTGGTGGTTCAGTGGTAGAATTCTCACCTCCCAAAAAGGTCTTTTAAATCCCTTTTTTAATGTGTTTAAAGTGGTCCTTTGTGAAATTGGTCAATTTGGAAGCAGAACGTGCCACAGAGGCCACTCACCCACTGTTTGGGGTACAGCCTGGTTGTTCCTATACCCTCTCAGGTGGAGGGCAGGATTTGGGCAGCCAGGAAGGAATGCACCCCTACCCTCATGTCAGGTGGACACAGACCTCGCAGACAACTTGATGAGTGTCTAAATTTATCTCCTATGCCTGACTGCTGAGATGTTCAGCAGCTACCAGCCTGAAGGAATCAGACCGTCCATTTTGCTGTGATCTATGTGGGAAGTTGAAACCTTGGCCACTATTCCTTTCTCTGCCACTAACCAGCAGGAGTCTCAGTGTCATCATCTGTGAACTGGGCTCAGTAGACATGTTCAGCCCTCATCATGTGGCTGGCTGTCAATGAGAGTGAACATAGTAGAGGATTCTGAGTATTCCATGGTGCAGCTGCCTCATTCTGCCCCAGCCCTCCAGAAGGCAACCCCTGTTCCAGGCATCTCCCCTTACCTTTCTCCCTAAAGCCTCCCCAGTTTGTCAGGGTTTGCTGGGTACTTGACTAATCTGATAACTAAATTTATTAAAATTTGAAAGAATAGAACCAGCTTAATAGTATCTGGGTTTCATTTCAGACTTCTGAGAAAACCCTTATCTTTAGGGTGCAATTTCAGTATGGGGAGCTTAGTTGGAGAGATGCTTCAGAGTGAGCCTCTGATACAAGGCAACCTGTCTCCTAGTTCACAGGCAGTGTGAACTTGATATTCTTCTTATGTGAAAAACAGAATATTATAGGATTTGTGCTGCCTGGGGACTTAAAAAAAAGTAACTTTAAAGAAGTACTCTGTTTATGCTGAATGCTCTGATTATGGCAAATGGAAACTTGGGTTCTGATGGATTTCTCTGATGGAGTTCCTGGGCCTTCCAGTAGAACCATCAGGACCAGAAAATGCCCTGCAGAGATTTTTTGGTTTTGGTTCCCTCAATTTCCTGGTCAGTAAGGTTGAACAGAAGAAGCAGTTCTGGTCTGAGAGTTCATAGACCTGACTTTAGTAGCAATCCTGCCACTGATCACTGTGTGATCTCAGGCAGGTCTCTTCACAGATCTGATTTCCCCATTTCTGAAGTGCTGATGTAGTACTAGGTGTGAATGAGACAAGGCCTTTTCACATGAGGAGAAAAGCACATAAACAAAATGAAAAAGGCTAAGTTCTATACTAGCAACAAAAGTGCTGTGGGAACACTGATTCAGATTTTGCCTGTATGTCAGGGGCTGGAATGGAGAAAGGTAACATTTGAATTAGGTTTTGTCATGGGTTGAATAGTGTCCTGCCCCCACCCCTGCTCCTAAAATTCATTTATTGAAGTCCTAACTCCCAGTGTGATGGTATTTGGAGAGGGAATCTTTGGGAGGTAATTAAGTTTAGATGAAATCATGAGGGTGGGGGCTTCATGAGGGGATTAGTATAAGAATCTATACTTTAAGAAGAGATCAGAGAACCCCCCCAGGTGAGGATGCAGTGAGTAGGTGGCCATCTGTAAGCTGGGAAGGGGGCTCTCACCAGTAATCCAGTCAGCTGGCACCTTGATCTTGTACTTCCATAGCCTCCAGCTCTGTGAGATATAAATGTCTGTTGTTTAAGCCACGCAGTCTGTAGGGTTTTGTTAAGCAGCTCCAGTAGATTAATCCAGCCTTAAAGTGTGAGGGTAGGTGGGAGTTGGACCAAAGGCAGGGAAGAAGTAGGGTATTCCTGTGTTAGGAACATGTGTAGCACAGGCTCAGAGGCATCAAGGGGAATAAACTGGTTATCTGTGCCGAAGATGCCCCTTCTGACTCCAGCCTTCTGTAATTCTGTCACTCAGATGTTTCCTCTTCCTTCAGCCAGGACTTCAGTTGCTTAGATAAATTTAGAAGGTTGGTTTAGATTTGCTTTTCCAGATGAGGTTTCTTAATATACCAGAATCCACTTAGTAAATTCTCTTCCAGCAGCCAGCTTAGGCATCCTTGGTATTTGGGTTTGTTTCTGCATAGGTAAATTTAATTCTGAGTGGAGATTTGGCCCAGAAAGAATATTCTGGGGTCAAAGGGAGCCTCACCTGTGCTTGTTACCTATTGCCACACCCATTTGGGTCATAGTCTCACTCTGGATAAACCTTGGCTTTAGGCCAGAATGAGCCTTGGGACACCAGAGTGGGCACTTCTTTGTTGCGATCTGTAGTGGATTGAATTATGTCCCCCCAAACTCATTAAACTTGAATTACATCCCCCAAGTTTCATGTATTAGAAACTTAGCCGCCATTGTGACAGTTAAGAGGGTGGGAAATCCTATTATGGTAGTTAAAGGAGGAGCCTTGAAGAGGTGATTGGATTGTAGGACCGTGCCATAGTGAATGGATTAAAAATGGTGGTCAGGGGCGTGGTTCTGAGGGCTATAAAGAAGAGGAGAGTCTATCTCTGTCTCTTTCTCTCTCTGCTCTCTCTGCTCCCACCATCTTGCAATGTGAGACCCCTGGGTCACTGTCGCCACCACCAGATGGACTTTGGACCTTTCAGCCTCAGAAACTGTAAGCAATAAATGTCGCTTTTCCTCATAAATCACCCAGTTTCAGGTGCTTCGTTATAAGCAACATAAACGGACTAATACACCGTCTCTGCATCTTTTCTCGTGGTACTAGATTGGCCTTCTCACAGGCACATGTCCTCTCTCCCCTTAAAGAGAGCAGTATGAGCTTAATTAGGATATGGATTATGGTGCCATAACAGAACCAAAATAGTTGGCTGAAACAAGACAGGTTTATCTCCCTCTCAGGTCAAACTGCAAGCTACTTGTGGTGGTTCTCCTATGGCTCAGAAGGTTCCTGGGCTCACCTTTCTCCTCATTGTTCTGCCAGGCCTAAAATGTTGCTCCTCTGGTGCCACGTGGTTTACCACATTGCCTGTTTTTCAGTCACTGGGAATGATGTGTCTCTCTTTTTTAAGGGCACAACCCAGAAGTGCCACATGTCTCTTCTGCTCGTATCCCATAGGCTAGGACATTTACAGCTGGCCACCCCTCGCTCAAGGGAATCTGGAAAATGTACTATTTTCTTTTGGAAGGAGTGGAGAAATAAGTATTGGAGAAGGCATAACAGTCTCTGCCACATGAGATAATGCAGAAAAATGCTGGCTTGAGGAGAGTTTTACTGGAGGGCCCTCTTGGGCTAATGTCCGATGGGATCCATGGTGGGGGGGACTGATGGGAGATGAGTCTGGGAAGGCAGATGTGGTGAAATGATGGTGGCAGGCCCTGAGTGCCACTCTTTTGATAGGCAGTGAGAATCCCATCCCTCCAAGACCGTATCTATTTCTGTTCTGCCCTTGAGCTGCCATCCCGTTGTGCAGGTCGGAACATGCTCTGGTTGCTGCTTGTCCTAGCCGTGTGGCCAAGCTCTGTGGCGTTTGAGCAGGTCTCCCATAGTTGGTGGTGATGTTATTCTTTCCCCCTCTGGAAGCAGCAGTCTAATGATAGTTGTCCCTCTGTTCTCATAAGTCAGTGATGATTGGACGGAAAAATCAGAAGCCAGCTGTACAGAGGGAGCAGGAAGGCTCTGGTAGTTCTCCTGCAGCCTGGGGACAGGACAAGTGGCCATCCTGGAGGAAAGCCTTGCCCTCCTTAGGCGACAAACTGCTTTCTGATCCAGAGCCCTGGCAGGAAGTCACTCAGTCCAACCCAGTCAGAACAGCCAGGTGGAAGCTCTGCAGCCAGGTGCATGCTCTGTGGGTCATGAAACAGTTGGTCAGGCTGTCCAAAGAGCTGACAGCAGACCAGCACCACTTTCTGGGGAGAGAGTACTGCAAGCTAGATAATAACAGCTAACATTGGAAAATGTGCCCTGTGCTGGGCACTGTTCCAAGTTCTTTATTTGTATTGTCTTATTTCGTCCTCAAAACAAACCATGTGAGGTGGGTCACCACTATACCCACTTCATAGAGTAGAAACTGAGGTGCAGATGAGATGGATTAACACGAACCAGTATTTATACATCTAGCAGGTGATGAAACCTATACTCATACCTCTAGGCTCTGCTGTCTCTTAGGATTCTGGGAAAGAGTGCCCTGCCCCAGGCCCCTGAGTGGGGAATAGTGGTGCCTCTCCGCAGGAGACTTCCTATGTGTATGGCAGTCTGACTCGCTAGTCCATGCTGGGCATTTCTGCCTGTCTTTTCTGAGGCTTGTGAGTTCTGCTGCCTGAGGCCGCAAATGACTTAATGATCTTCAACCAGAAGCCAGCCTGAGCCTCTGAAGGCTTTCTCTCTCCCTTTTGTGTTCAGAGAACACAGGCTTCTATAACAACTTCCTAGAGTATCTTTTCTGTTTACCCTCATTATTTACTTCTCTATTTGAGGCCTCATCAGGGAGTCTTTAAAGCTTAATATGACCACATTTCTGACCAGCTGCAACACTTTCACTTGCATTTAGAGATACTTTTAGTTATAAGTCACAGGAAACCCAATTCAAATTGACTCTGCAATAAGGGGTATGTGTTGGCTCATAGAATAGGGAAGGCCAAGGAAGGTATTGCTCCAGAACTGCTGGTTGAGGATCTACTGTCTTTCCATCTCCCCTCTCAGTGCCATTTTCTGGTTAGATACCTTTTGATTGTAGGATGGTAGCCAGTGTCAATTGTGGCTTCATGCTTCTTCATTCAAATAACAAGAAAGTATGAGCATGCCCTTTTTATAAACTTTGTACCAGAATCCTGAGTTTGGGTCTGATTGAGCCATTCCTGTCCCTGCCTCATGAACCTCATGAACTGGCCCAGGCTTAGATGATCTAAACCTATCACTGCAGCAAGGGGTATGGGGTCACTCTGATTGGTTTAACCAAGTGTGGAGTCAGTCCTGTCCAAAGCCCTTAGATGCTGCATGGTAGCGGGGGGATGAAGATGTTCTGGGAGATACCCACAATGTCTATCTAGCAAGTACAGATTGAAGGGAGAAATCCGCATAGCCAGGGAAGGGGTGGTGGTGGTGGACAATGGAGTGGATCCATGCCCTGTTTGTTTCCCATTTTAAGGACAGTGCACAGGGCCCAAGATAAAGAGTCCCAAGACCTCTAGTAGGTCTGAATTCACCTTTTCTATATACCAATTTATGTGATGTTGGAGCTTTTCTGACTTTCACTTCTGCCTTTGTAAAGTGGGAAGGTGTAAACTGTATTTTATGCAGAATTGAAGTTTACCACTTTGAAATGTGATATAAAAAGTTTTATGTACCAAATTTGAATGCAAATCCCAAGAAATTAAGAAAATCTCATCAGCCCACATGATTTCAAAGCTGGTAGGCCAATGACAGTGTGTTCATTATGCCATCATTTTATGGCATTATCAGTCTGGAAATATGTGGGGTCTTCAGGAATGCATTCCTTGTGTGGAATGAAATGCTCTGTCCCTCTCTTACTGCCTCTTGGGTAGCTTAAAGAAGATGATGCTGTTTTATGAAATATTAAGTACAAAAATGATTGTTGTTAGAGAAAGCTGAAGAAACTCCCATGCTTAGGTGATAACCAGGTATGCTCTAGCATTTGGCAGTATATCCCCTACATCTTGACCTCTCTGTCTCAAGGATCCAGGACCTAGGTTATGCTGCTCCTTCATCCAGTTCTGCTACTGATTGGATTATGCTGTTAGCATTTCACTAAGCTTATGGGTACAATAACTTTAGTTAGAGACTATTAAAAACCTGAATTTACAAATCAAAAACTGTATTGGGCTGCAGTTTCTGTATGTGTGTATGGGTGAAGGTACATGAAATCATATCACTCCTTTGCTCAGATCCTTCCAGTGGCTTCCGCAGTCACTCATAGTAAAAGCCAACTTATTTATGGGGCCTTACATGATCTGCTTTTAGCCCACAACTGTTTTTTTCCCTCACTCAGCCTTATTCTAATTTCAATTCCAGTGGAGCCACACAGACCTCATTGCTGTTTCTTGATTTTAAATTCCAGTTGTTCATTACTGGTATAGAAAGCAATTAGCTTTTTTGTATTGACCTTGTATCTTGCAACCTTGCTATAATTGCTGTTAGTTCCAGCAGTTTTTTGGGTTTGTTTTTATTTTTGGTCAGTTCTTTGGGCTTTTCTACAAAGACGATCATGGCATCTGCAAAGACAGTGTTAGTTCTTCCTTTCTAACCTGTAGAGCTTTTCTTTCTTTTTCCTGGCTTATTGCACTAGCTAGGACTTCCTGTACGATGTCGAATAGGATTAGTGAGAGGAGGCATTGTTGCCTTGTTTCTGATTGGAGGGGGAAAGTGCCCAGTGTCTTTGCATTAATAGGAAATTAGCTGTAGGTTCTGTGTAGAAGTTCTTTAAAAAGTTGAGAAGTTCTCCTCTATTCCTAGTTTGCTGCACGTATCAACTAGAATGTAGCTCTCTACCCACATTTTGTATATTGGCAAAATAAAATTAAGAAGGAAAAAAAAAATTAGTAGAATGTAGCTCTCTGAGGATAGGGGGTTTTTATTGTCTTTTGTTCATTGCCATATCCCTCTTCCCTAGAGTGGTCCCTGGAACATAGTAGATGTGCGAATATTTGTTGAATAAATTGAAACCATGGCAAATATATGGTTTTAGCCAAGAGAATGTGCAAAAATGAGTTGTTTTGTCTTTATGTTTGGGAAGACTCTATTCCTAGGATTAGTGGAAAGTAAAATTGTTGATAGCTTTTATGAAATTCAGGAGGCATCTGAACATGTTTTGCTAATTAACTGTGTGATCTTGGTCAAGTCAACAGATTTCTTTAGGCCTTGGTTTCTTGATTTTAAAATGAGTTTTGTTGCAAATTGGGCTAAGTTCTTTTTTAGGTTTCTTGTTTGTTGCACTTTCTTGCCCAGTTATGAAGTGTTTTAACAGGAAGGAAGCTCAGACCCCCTAAAGTCCTATGTTCTCTAGCCAGTAGATCAACTTTTGCCTTTAGATCCCAGACTTGCCAACCAGTAGGTACAGTCCACTATTCCTCTCTGACGGTTCCTGGATGCTCATTTGGGAGAGGAGCCTGCATTGCAGTGCTGACGAGTCAGACTCATCTGTGTGATGTCAAACGTGTGACCTCACTTCTCTGAGCTTCCGTTTCCGCATCTTGGAAACTGAAAATGGGAGTGATATACACAGGTTGATAGGGATTAAGTGAGATGTTGTGATTTCTTTGCATATAAAACATGTGCTTAAACTTGAATCTTATTGCCTACCCTACCCCATACCTGCTTCGTGGTCATCTTGATTTTACACCAGAATCACCTGGAGAGCATTCCAGAAAATTCTGATGCCCTTGAAAATAGGCTGAGAGAAATCGGATACAAAAGGTCACGTATTGTGTGACTGCATGTATATTAAATGGTGAGAATAGATAAATCCATGGTCACAGATGCCAGTTGGTGGTTGCCAGGGGGCTGGGGAGAGGGGGAGAAACTGCTGACTGGTAAGGGGTTTTACTTTGGAGTGATGGAAATGTTTTAGAACTAAATAGAAGTGGTCACACAACATTGTGAATGTACTAAATGCAACTGAATTGCATTTTTTTCTTTACAGCCTTGAAGCCTAATCGTTGAACAATCAACTGCACATATTTAAATTGTATAGTTTGAGATTTGACATGTATTTATACCCAATTATCATCAGTCAATATAGTAAACATATCCATTGTCTCCCAAACTTTCCTCATGCTCCTTTTCTTCTTTTTTCTTTTTTAATGTTTCTTGCCAAAAACCTAGTTGTAAATCATGCCCCTTTTAAATTTTATTCCCACCTGTCCCCTCCTTGTGATCTCCAGGCAACCACTGTTTTGCTTTCTGTTACTGTAGATTAGTTTTCATTTTCTAGAACTTTATATAAATGGAATCATGCAGTATGTAGTAGTTTTGTCTGGCTCCTTTTGCTCAACATACTTATTTTGAAATTGACTTATGTGGCTGCCTATATTAATAGCTTATACGTTTATTGGTGAAAAGTATTCCATTGAATGGATACACCACAAATTATTTGTCCATTCATGTAAAGTAAGGCAAATCACTAAAACCAAAATGTTTCATTATTTTTGTTATGCTAAGTTTCCATTTATATTGTCAGAGCTAGAGCTCAGATCCTTTAAACCCATTGTACAGACTAGGTCCCCAGACCCCTCACACGCCAGGCTGGGTCCCCAGACACCTCACATGCAGGTCTATGCTAGGTAATTGGGAAAGATTCCGGGAGCTGTTGGCAGACGACACGAGCTCAGTCCTCAGCTTTCTCAGTGGCAGCAGCTTACAGGTCCATTAGCTTACAGGTCTGGCAGTGGTAGTGACCTTGTGGAGGGTCCCGGGGGCACTAGCAGCAGTAGTGGCCTCCCCATGCCCCCCCCCCCCCCC
>NW_007726114.1:1082340-1094301 GCF_000696425.1 Galeopterus variegatus | reverse complement strand
GGGGCCCCCCCCGCCCCCCCCCCCCCCCGGACATCCTGGGGGTGGCGGGCGCTGTGGATCAGAGCCACTCATCCTATATACTTAAGTCCGTAACCCAGGACACCTGGGTGCACATGCACAGTTACATTAGACGATAACCAAGGAACATCTGTGTGCACATTCCTATTTATATCAAATGCTCAGCAAGATTCTGAACATCTGAGGGGTTCTGACCATTTTCCTGTATTTTCCCAACAATTCACCTATTGATGGACATTTGGGCAGTTTTCAGTTTGGGGTCATTATAACTAAGGTTGCTGTGAGCCTTTTTGTATAAGTCTTTGTGTGGACATATGTTATGCTTACTCTTGAGTGAGTGTCTTGGAGTGGATGGCTAAGTCATAGGACAAATGTGTGCTTAAACTCTTGGTGAAATCTAAAAAGTAAGGCATGATGAATTATTTGAAATGCTACAGATGTTTGGTAAGATAAGGAAAGGAACAACTGGATTTTTCAGTGATGAGGGTATTAACTTTGAAAACTGCAGTCTCAGAGTAGTAGGTGGGAAGAATTAGGAAAAACTGAAGGGAGAAGTTTGGACAGGGAGTGTTGATAACCTAAGGAATTTTGCTGTAAAGAGTAGAGAGAATGAGGTGGTGGTATTTGAAAAGTGTGAATTACTCACTTTAAAATTGTTAATTTTCTGTTGTGTGAATCGCACTTCAAAGAAGAAGGAAAACAAAAACAAAAACAAATCCTGATGCCCAGACTATACTGCAGTCCAATTAAATTAGGATCTCCGGGGATGGAACCCAGGCATTCAGGTTTTGATTTTTTTTCTTACAAGCTCCCCAGGTGATTCCAGTATGTAGCCAAGGTTGAGAAGCAATGATCTAAGTAGGGATTGGCAAACTTTTCTGTAAAGGGCCAGCTAAGAATGAAATAATGTCTCTGTTCTCACTACTCAATTCTTCTGTAGAAGCATGAGAGCAGTCACAGACAATATATAATGAATGAGTGAGCGTGTTTCACTAAAACTCATTTACGGTAGCAGGCGGTGGGCCGGAGTGTGGTGACTCCAACCTAAAGGCCAAGTGATGGAGGAGTGGTTCTGCCCAGGCAGCCTGCTCTGGAGCCCTCAGCGGAAGGAAGTGAGCTCCCAGGCAGAGCCAGGCCATGAACTCAGGGCTACCACCTGTTCCACTTCTCCCACTGGACATGCTTAATCACTTCAGAAAAGAATAAACATTGAAAACAAAATATTAAAATGCCAACACTTGTGTTTAATTCTAGCTGCAAAAGATAAGGAAAAAAACAAAGAGAAGAAATTCAAAGAGTTTATAAGAGTGAAGCCAAAGAAGAAAAAGAAAAAGAAAAAGAAAACCAAACCTGGTAATTTTTCCCCTGAGTGTTTCACTTGGGTTTCCTTACTCAATGCGTGGGGAGGGTTTGCTTTCTTTCAATGAGGAGAGGAACAACCAGCAAGCCTTTACCAGGGCTTGTGGGCTCAGCCTGGCCCACAGGTGGTAGGGGAGGCTCCCACTCACCCAGGTGTTACAAGGCCCGATTGGTATTTATAAAGCCCTTCCACTCGCTACATTGGTCAGTGTGCCCTGCCATAAGGGCCATTTTGTGAAGGCATCCAAGTGCAAGAGTATGTGCAGATGCAGGACTGTATTTGTTTATACACGTAACTCTTAAACACATGCCTCTGAACCCTCCTAAGAATTCAGTTTTTTTTAAAATAAAGATGACCGGTAAAGGGACTTGGTGTTGTCAGCACCATGCTATCCAAAGTGAGCTAACCGGCCATCCCTATGTAGAGATCCAAACCCATGGCCTTGGTGTTATCAGCACCACACTCTCCCAAGTGAGCCACGGGCCAGCCCAGGATTCAGTTCTTGAAAAGCATGTGTCTAGCTCCACAAAACTTTAAGAAAATCTGTGTTCCAACCTTGGGAGTTAAAGGAATGCCACATTTTATTCTCAAAGTCTCTTCTGAAACAGTCTTTTATTAAAAAAATTTTTTTTATTGAATCGAAATTGATTATACATATTTTTGGGGTTCAACATTGAGATTGTTGATCTAATCAATATTACTAGCATATATATTGTTACGAATTGTAATTATTCTTTATGCCCCTTGTCCAATTTTTCCCCCTCACCCCTCTAATTACCCTAGATTTCTTCTCTCCTTCTGAAGGAATAATGGTTACTCTGATTTGTTGCCTAGATCTGTCCAATGCTGAGAGGCATGATCAGGTCCCCCAATATTATCATAGAGCAGATGCTTCTTCTGTCACTCTGAAATGGGCTTTATGGAGAGAGACATCCTCTTATTTTCTTTATCTCTGCTGGTGACTTTCCTTGTGTCAATGCATTCCCATGGTTGGCGGACCATCTGCATGGTGGTTGTGGTGTCTAGCCGCTTTCGCAGCAGCCGTGGTTATTGTGGTGGCTGTAGTGGGCCACCACATGGAAGTGATGTTTTTGGCATGCTCCTTGGCGCTGGTGGTATGCCTGGTTATGGGGTGTGTCGGGTCCCTGGGCAGAACCCAGGGCACTGCTGGCATGGTGTGCCTGGTTGTGGGGGGGGTCTGCTCCTTTCTCCATGCCTCTGGTCCCTGGGCGGGCCCTGAGGTGCTGGCGCAGTGTGCCTGTTTGCAGCAGGGGGGCCTGGTCCCTTTCTCCTTGACTTGCGTCCCTGGGCAGACCCTGAGGCACTAGCATGGTGTGCCTGGTTGTGGGAAGGGGGCCTGGTCCCCGGCTCCATACCTTGGGTCCCTGGGTGGGCACTGAGGTGCTGGCATGGTGTGCCTAGTTTGGGGGGGGGGTCCAGTCCCCTTCTCCATGCCTCAGGTCCTTAGGTGGGCCCCGAGGCACTGGCACGGTGTGCCTGGTTGTAGGAGGTAGTCTGGTCCCCTTCTTCATGCCCTGGGTCACTGGGCGGACCGTGAGGTGCTGGCATGGTGTACCTGAATGTGGGAGTGGGCTCTGGTCCCTGGCTGCAAGCCTGCAGTTCCCAGGCAGGCCCCAAGATGCTGGTGGTGTGCCTGGGCTGGAACTAATTTTTTCTTCTTTGCTTACTTCTAAAACGGGGGAACTTCCTGTGGGAACCAGTACTTGAGCTGTGTGGTTGAGTTAAATTGCTGCTTTGCTGCTTTTTCCCTAGGGAAAGCTTTTTGTGCAGCTCAGGGTTTAATGGTTGACCTTATAGGTACTTCCAGCTCTCCAGAGACCCAGTGCACCTGGGTTGTGTAGAATCTCTGATATGGGCCTGAGTTTTTTCATCAAACTGCACCCCATGCAATTATATATTCCAGACCAGTCTCCTTTGAGTTGTCCTGCGCTGATTAGGGGGTGGGTTGGCTTTCTTGCTGTGTCCCAGAGTTCTCCCTGTGGGCCTGTCTCCCACACCACCTGTGCTCTAAACACTTCCCATTTTACGGGCCATGCGTGGGTCCCTTGCGGTGACTCACCGGCCTCTGAATGGCTCCCTTTTTTCAGTTGTTCTGGCTCCTTGCTCCTATGTGGGTCTACGGGAACCCTATTAGTGGTCTTGCTGTCCTTGGGCCGCCAAGGCCCTCTTCTCCCCTGCTGCCTCCAAGTAACTCCATCTGAAGTTCACAGCTGCGGCTTCTGCCGGCTCCTGCTCCATGTGTTCCTCCACTCCAGCCTTAAAGCAGCTGCAGCCCGAAACACTCAAAGCAGGTTTTTCTTTCTTTCATCGTGGTTTCTCCCGCTTTCATGAACTCCGTTGGTCTCTCCTCCTCTTTCCCTGAGCTCCAGCAGCCTCAGCTTGGTTGGTGTTACATTTTTATAGTTGTAAATTGATTTGTAGGAGAGAGTGACTCTGGGAGCTGTCTATTCTGCCATCTTGACCAGAACCCCTGAAACAGTCTTATGGAAACAGGAGAGAGGGATTATGGTGATGGTGAGGAAGAAGCACTTGGGTTTGAGGTTCTCAGGTAGCTGCAAGTGTTAATCTCTAAATCTGCCTTCTACACCTTTTCTTGGTAGAATTGTCTCCAAGCATTTAAGCTATTTGAACAACAGGCTTGTCAGTTGGTTGAAATTAATTCTGGAATGCCCTGATGATGTCTGGGATTGATCATTCCTTCCTGATCCTATTCTTCCAGAATGCCCCTGCGGTGAGGAGATCAGTGACACTTCCCAGGAACCTTCTCCAACCAAGGCATTTGCTGTCACCAGATGTGGTTCGTCACACAAGCCCGGAGTCCATATGAGCCCGCAGCTCCATGGCTCAGAATCTGGAAACCACAAAGGGAAAGCGAAAGCATCTGGTAAGGAGGCTCTCTGCTGGCCCAATCATTTGCTGATCATTTGTTGGAAAGCACTTAGAATAGTGTCTGGTACAGAATAAGCACTTAGTAAAAGTTAGCTGTGGTTGTAACTAATCAGGCACCTAGACCTAGTGACTATGGTTCTGATTATCCCTGGAATCTTTTCCTTCCTCATTCCCCATTGTCTACAGACTGTAAGCCAGGTCCTGGCTGGATGGGATGAGGCTGAGGAACATGTCAGAGTTGTTAAGGATGACGGTCTGTGTGGCTCATGGGAAGTTATAGCTCCTCTGCCAACGAGCTCTGTGACCTTGAGCAGCCACTGACCCTGAGCTTCATTCTTTCTCAGTGAAATGATGAAATGGAGTTCGATTCATTACCAGGCAACACACTTCATTTGGGCTGCTACTAGATGACAGACCCTAGGAACAGATTGGCATCCCCATTTCCCAGCCCCGTTGAAAGCTCATGGAGCAGTGGGTTTTTAAAATTTTATAACTTTAATTTTAAATAGTGACTGTTGTTTTCCCCTTCTTCCCAGAGGAGGATAATTTGAGTGAGTCCTCTTCTGAGAGCTTTCTTTGGAGTGATGAGGAATATGGCCAAGATGTTGATGTGACCACCAACCCAGATGAGGAGCTTGATGGGGATGACCGCTGTGATTTTGAGGTGGTCCGTTGCATCTGTGAGGTCCAGGAGGAAAATGACTTCATGATTCAGGTAGGTAGAACTTCCAGGAAACAGGTCTAGAGAAGCACAAACTAGTCTTTAGAGGGAATTTTAAGGCCAGCAACAATGGCGAGTCACATAAGAAGTCCCAGATGTACAGTATTAACAACAGCAGACTGAGCTTTGCTTTTTGGTTCTGCTTCCTGGGAATTCCAGGCTGCCATAAATAGCTCCTTAATAGAATAAGAGAGGACTTGAGGAATCATTTAGTCTAAACCTCTCATGCTCTGCTTGAGGCAGCTGGGACCTGCAAATGGAAGGGCCTTGCCAGTGGTCACAAAGTGAAGAGTTGAACAGCAGGGACTCAGATCTTCAGAGTGGCGGTTTAATCTTCCTGTGGATCCATCTCTTCTCTTTGAGATAAGTAGAACCCAGAAGTAGGGGTGCAGCCAGGCTCAGGAACCTAGAATTCCATTTTGAGGAGCTTGGTCTACCTCACTTCCTGTTTCTCCCTGGAGTCAATTTGGTTCTTTTTCCTTTGTTACTTGCTTATTTTCTTGGAAAATGCAAAATGATCACCCATGACTCCTTCCCCCCACTCAACTTTACATTATTGTGCTTGAAAGACTAGCTAGACTGAGGTTGGAATCTCAGTCCCAATTCTAAATTACTGGGCAAGAAATTCCAGCCAGGTTTAGATCCGATATTATTAGTCTTTGGAATAGTCACCTATGGCCAGAGAGGGAAGAGGTTTGTCATGGGCCAAATGCCCACCCTTGGTTGAGCCATCTGGTCTGGTGGAGGTGGAAGTTGCGGGGTGTGTGTTCAAGGTCACATTGTATAGAGAGGCTGCCTACCTCTGTTATTGTGTGATGTGTGAATGGGGGGCAGGGGTAGAGGTTGTTCCCATTAAAGGTGCTGGCTGCCCATCACCCGGTAAGAGTCTACATAGTCTGTTGAGATTATGAAAAGAAGGCCCAACCCCTTTGACTTGCTTTCTGAGTTCGAATATTATTTCCTTGTGCTTATTGTGCTGTAGGTCAGCATGGCATTGATTTCTTTTTTTTTTTTTTTTTTTTAAAAGATGACCGGTAAGGGGATCTTAACCCTTGGCTTGGTGTTGTCAGCACCACACTCCCAAGTGAGCCACGGGCTGGTCTGTCATTGATTTTTGAAATTCACTTTTGGATTTTGACTTAATATGCAGTTGTGTTCATGCTGCTTGTCTTTGAATTTGTCTTCTTCATACTCAATAATCCCACTTCCTTTGATTTCTTGAAACATTGGGGCTTTGCTGATGATTGCTTAGATATAAATAAAAGAAATACATTTTTTTAAAATCCCCAAATAAGCGGAAATTTTAAAATACATTTTGTATAGCCATAGATCAAAGAAAAAATTGCAAAGGAAACTAGAAAATGTATTGAAATAGTTTGAATTAAATGAAAACTAAAACAAAACAGGTATCTTTAAATTTCCAAAAAGACCTTAGAGTAAGCCCATTTGCTTTTTCATTTTTTATTTTCCCTTTGCTTTTTATTTATTTATTTTTTTCCTTTTTAACTTTTATTTTGAAAATAATGATACATTCATAGAAAGTTGCAAAGAAATGGACGGGGAAATCCCATGAACTTTTCTCCCAGTCTTGCTCCTATGCCAACTGCTCACACAACCACAGTACAATATCCAAACCAAGAAATTGACATTAGCACAATCTATAGAGCTTATTCAGGTTTTGCCAGTTATATTCATGTACTCATTTGTATGTGCAGATAACTGAGCAATTTTGTCACAAGTATAACATTGTGTAACTACTACTGCAGTCAAGATACTCAGGTGTACTGTCACCACACAACTACCTCATATTACCCCTTTACACACACACACACACACCCCACAAGACTACCTCATATTACCCCTTTACACACACACACACAAACACCATTGTCCATTCCTCCCTCATCCCTAAACCCTGGAAATCACTAACTTGTTTTCCTTCTCTGTAATTATGTAATTTTATGATTGTTGGTTAATGGATCATAGGGTATGTATCTTTTTGAGAGAGGCTTTTTTCACTCAGTGTAATTTCTTTGAGTTTATCCAAGTTGTGTGTTTCAATAGTTGATTCCTTTTTGTTATATTCCCTGATATGGAGGTACTGCAGTAGAGCTCTTTTTATTAAGAGTAGCAACCATGTATGGTTTAGTAGTAATTTAAATTTTCTGGAGTATTTTTATAAATACTCTTTCACCTCTAACAAGTCTGTCTCAAGTCATTTATTTACCTTGTTTTATAGTTGGGAAAACAAAATTATGAAGATATGATTTGCTCATGGTTATATAACCATCAAATAAGTTATCAAGTTACAATTTCAACCCAGAACACCTAGGCAAGTGTTCTTTCCCTATACTGCTTTAGCTAGGGGGATGCATGTTTACAATTGAGAAGTGAAACAAAAAATCTTCCTTTTGAAATATAATGGCATTGCATAGGCTGGCTGACCACACACTCTTTAGTTTGAGGGTGTCTTTTCTTTCTGAGAAGTTTTCATAGTAGCCTCTGGGATTCAAGGGTATGTGAATGGTCTCAAACAACATCTGATATATATAACCTTTAGTATACCTTGGTTCATTGGTTTTCAAATCTTTTTCAGCCTCAGAACCCCTTTTCCAAATGGACTCTTTTCACCAAACCCCAAAAAGTATAAGAGTTAAAAGCAGTAATTTTGAAAGTTCAAAATGGGTAATCTTCACTTTTTTTTTTTTTATGGATGACTGGTAAGGGGATCTTAACCCTTGACTTGGTGTTGTTAGCACCATGCTCTCCAAAGTGAGCTAACTGGCCATCCCTATATAGGGATTCGAACCCGTGGCCTTGGTGCTATCAGCACCACACTCTCCCAAGTGAGCCACGGGCTGGCCCCAATCTTCACTTTTAAAGTCAGAAATGTGAATGGTGGCATATTCCCAGAATTCTGATATGCACTCAGAGTTGTGAGTGACAATTACTGACTTGGAGCACTTCAGTGGCTGATTTGTTTTTCTCTACTTGATCATACAGCAGTGAGACAAGCGTGATGCAGATGGCCATTGTCAGGGTGACTTTTCATAAACAGCATGCTGTACTAGGCACTTTGATTAGTCAGAGATGGGAGGAAAGGCTTTGATCTGAGGATAACATAATACTGAACTAGCCTGCAGTACAAAATTATGTGTATTGGTCGGCTTGGAACATGTTTGAGTGTGCATTTTTTCTTTTGTTTTTGAAAATAGTCCCATTTTAAAAACGTACGCATTTGCAGAACCTCTCTCTATGTGGAATACAGTTGGAAAATTGTTATGTAACATGAAGACTATTATAATTCTTTAGTAGAATTTTTTTTAAAGGTTTGTTTTTAAAGAATGTTAAAGATCTTTAGTTTCTACACTGCCTCTATGGGTGTATGCTCAGTTCCAGGCTTTAGTGGCCTCATCAGATTTGGCCCTCATCTGTCCATAGAAATCCTCAGTGGATGATTAATGAATGCCCCTCCCAGCAAGGCTATTCTGCCTAATCAGTGTACAGCCTGTTTCTTTTCACCGTGGTACTTTGTCCATTGACTTTTCTATAAGTAACAAGGATAAATGGGGTGTTTGATGGTAGAACATGGTGTGCCATTATGTGCTATATGAAGAAACTATGTTTGGATCTATTGGAGCCACACCAGCTGTTACATGGCAGAGTCGGAAGCTGACTTGCTGTCTTCTGCTTCCCAGGTGCCACATGGCCTCACCCCAGCTCAGCACTTGTATCAGGCATTGTGGTGTCAAGCTGTCTTCAAAACTCCTTTGCTTTTGTTCTAGAGGATTTTTCTCTGCTGTCCACTTGAGCCAAGAGTGTCCAGCTGGCTTTGTGCTATGGAGAGACAGTTTCTGATTGTCCCTGTCATTGTGAGCAATGTACCTTTTCCACTCAGTAACTTTAGAAAAAGGCATAAATTTAGAGGATGCCAAATGGAAGATATATAGTTTAAACTTTTAAAAATGCATTCATGTCTAATTACAAAAGCATGAATAATTTTTTCTTAAAATAAAATTTTAACTTAAACTAATATTTTGAACTATCCCGGAATACATTTAGAGTTTGTTTTCTAGAAGTGCATGCATTACTTTAGAGAAATAGTTTTCTTTGATCATTTTTATTACTTGATTGGTACCAACATGATTCAAGTCTATATACTATAGTATATACTATAGTATTTGATTTTATTTATCAGTGCTAATTTAAATCGCTGGGAGGTAAAAATCCTACTTAATAATCACGAATATTTGAGAAATCTGGGTACTACATAGAATATGAACATAAGGATACACATTTGATATTTAAATTGTTTTAATTGCTCTAGAATAGGTTTTGACAAACTTTTTCTTAAATGGCCATAAAATAAATTTTTTAGGCTTTGAGGGCTGTATGGTCTTGTGGCAACTACTCATCTCTAACACAAGCATCTACAGGCAATATGTAAAGCAAATGACCTTGGCTGTGTTCATTAAATACTTTATTTACAAAAGCAATATTCAAGCTGGATTTGGCCTAGAGCAACAAATATATATTAGGTGCCCAACTCCAGTAAAAATTATGTAGCAGTTTTTAAAAGAAGCCCATTTAAAAAGTTTTGTTTTAAAATTTATATTGTTTATTTATTGCTAGCTGCCAATGCAGTCACATGCTATAGTTCAAAGTCCAAAAGGCATACAGAGAAAAATCTTATTCCCCAACTGCCATATCCCCCAACTACCCATTCCCTGGAGGCAGCTCTTATTATCAGTTTCTTGTGTATCCTTCCAGAAATATTCTTTGGCTAAAAAAACAATAACAAATATATTCCCTCCGTTTTTTTTTTATTATGGTAAAATATACATAACATAAACGTTACTATTTTAGCCATTTTGAAGTGTAAAGTTCAGTGGCATTAAGTACATTCACATTGTTGGGCAGCCATCTCTTTTTTGTCTGAACACAAATGTTAGCATTTTAGATATGGAATTTTCAACATCCTTCTTTTTTCACTTAACAATATATAAGTTAAAGACCATTTCATTTTCGGACAAAAAATCTTTCCCATTCTTTTTCCTTTTTTCTTTTTTTTTTTTTTTTGGCAGCTGGCCAGTACAGGGATGAAACCCTGGACCTTGGTGTTATCAGCACCACGTGCTAGCCCATTCTCTCTTATGGCTGCATAATGGATGGATCATCATTTAATTAATCCTTCCCCTGTTGATAGATATTTAGATTGTTTCTAATCCCAGTTGATGTAATGAATAATTTTCTATATAAATTATTTTGTTTTTGTTTAAGCACATCTGTGGAACCAAGGTTTAGAAGTAGAATTCCTGGGCCAAAGCGTATGTATATTTATAATTTTGAGAAATATTGCTGTTTGTCATAGCAATATTATATATAGCCTCCCTGAAGGTTGTACCAAAGAATAGGCCAACATCCTTGTTCATTACAGGGTATTATCAAAATTTTTTTATCTTTGCTCTTCAGGTAAGTGAAAAGTTAGTCTGTTAGTATAGCTATTTTGTAATTTATTTCTGTCACCTCTTGCAGAGTGACAGAGAAGCAAAAGATTACTCAGAGCCCATGTATTCAGAGCAATGAGAAACCTGAAGGGACTGCACCTGGGGAAAACTCTTTCATGAGAGGAGAGCCCAGGCACAGCCCCAGGTTTTGCTTCAGTTTTTATTGAAAAGACAAGAAAGTTACAGAAGAAACAGAGGTGGTTAATCAATCATAGTGAGAACATACACAAACTGGCTACATGACAATCTTCATTAAAGCAGGTGTAACTTAAAATAGTTCAAGCAATTTACCATCAAAAGGAGTCATAAAACTAAGCTATGTGACTACAAAAAGAAACAATGAGATAATCACCATAGCAGTGCTTAACTCCCCCAGAAACTCAAACAGCTTAGGGCAAGATGTGGAACGTCCCCCAGTCACTAACTAGCAGAATATCCTTAAAGATTTTAGCTTACATACTCACCCGTCATTCAGGTTTAGCTGCACCAAGGGCAGCTACCCTCAGAGCAATCATTTTTCACTGTGCTTCAATTCTCTTTTCTACATCAAAGGCTTTAGTCCTGTGAAAGTTTTCTGGTCTTTCTTAATCTTAGCAATTCTACGTGTTTTCCTAAAGGGTTGGGTTTTGGCCTCCTAAACTACAGGACTTTGGTCCTTCTACTCTACAGCCTAAACTAAGGACTTTGGTCCTCTACACTACAGGACTTTGGTCCTTCTATGCTATAGGCTTTGGCCCTATGAAATACATGTGTTTTATTTCTATCTCATTAACGTCAATATCCCCCACAATTTTTTAATAGACTTAAAGAATTGTTATAATTGTAGCATAATTTGGAAAACAGAAAATCACAAAGCAAGATTACAGACATGCATATATAAATTTAAATTATGTTCTATACATAAATTTTTCAATGAGGATAACATTTTTAGGATGAAGAAGTAAATGTTTATTTTAAAAACTTTGTGCAGTATATAAAGAATTTATTGTTATTTACCCACAATCACAAAACCTAGAGATACTAATGTGTATACATTTTATTAGTCTGGGTTTGTTTAACATTAGTTTATATTAATTCAAGTTAGTTTACATTATCTTTTAATGGTTGATTTGAACATCTTTTTATTTAAGAATTTATTTTAGGGCTGGCCCGTGGCTCACTTGGGAGAGTGTGGGGCTGATAATACCAAGGCTGCGGGTTTGGGTCTCTATATAGGGATGGGCGGTTTGCTCCACTTGGGAGAGTGTGGTGCTGACAACACCAAGTCAAGGGTTAACATCCCCTTACTGGTCATCTTTGGGGGGGGGGGAAAGGAAAAATTGTTTTATTTTTCTTTGATCTCTCTCTTCATATCCTTTATCTATTTTTCTATTGGAGGTTGGTCATTTTTTACTAATTTATATGGGCTTTTTTTTTTTTTTTTTTTTTTTTGTCTTTTGTTCTTT
>NW_007726114.1:1051367-1082036 GCF_000696425.1 Galeopterus variegatus | reverse complement strand
GCTCAACCAGTGAGCGGGAACCGGTCTATATGTGGGATCCGAACCCTCGGACGGGAGCGCCGCCGCGCTTCCCAAGCGGCGCACTATCCAGTGCGCCACCGGGCCGGCCCTATATGGGCTTTTTATAGAGCTTTTATATAGGCTCGTAGTAAGAGTTGCAAACATTTTTACCACTTCGTCATCTGTCTTTTTTTTTTTTTGTGAGCGGTAAGGGGATCGCAACCCTTGGCGTGGTGTCGTCCGCACCACGCTCAGCCAGTGAGCGCACTGGCCATCCCTATATAGGATCCGAACCTGTGGCCTTGGCGCTCCCAGCGCTGCACTCTCCCGAGTGAGCCACAGGGTCGGCCCTGTCATCTGTTTTTTGACTTGTCTTACAGATTTTTTGTTTTCATGAGGTCAGATGTATCAAACTTCTTTAATGACTTCTGAGATTTGAATAACAGTTGCTTCTTCATTGGAAGTCAAAAGTTTATAGAAAACTTTTTTTAAAGATAGAATTCTCTGATGGTTTCTTCTAGTACTTCTGGGACTTCATTTTTTTTAAAAACTATATAAATATTTGATCCATCTAGAATTTATCCTGGCATGATGTGAGGGCTGTGGCTGCCCGGTTGTACTAACACCATGCTCCATTGTTTGAAATGCCATCTCTATTTACTCCATTTCCATTGATCCATCTGTCTATACGTTTGCTTGTATAATTCTGTTTAAATTATCATGTCTTTATAATATTTTTAAAATATCTGATATGGCTAGTACCTCCTTATTGCTCTTTCTTTTCGACATGTTTTCTGGCTGTTAATTTTATAATTCTTTCTAGTTCCAGCTATTAATTTATTATTTTATTGGGGCCACATTATTATTATTATTAATTTTTTTTTTTTCTGACCCGGTAAGGGGATTGCAACCCTTGGCATGGTGGGGTCTGCACCATGCTCAGCCAGTGAGCGCACTGGCCATTCCTATATAGGATCCAAACCCGCGGCCTCGGCTCCACCAGCGCCATACTCTCCCGAGTGAGCCACAGGGCTGGCCCAGGGCCACGTTATTTTTATAGATTAACTCAAAGAGAATTGATATCCTTATGATACTGATTCTTGCTGTCCAGCAATAGGGTGCACTGTACCATTGACTTAAGTCTCTGTGGTCTTCAAGTAGTATTTTTAAATTTTCTTTATAGAGATCTTGCATGTTATGTTTATTAGATATTTTATGTTTTAGGTTATTCTTCTCATTCATTTCTGAATTTAAACTTAAAAAAAATGTATTTTAGCCATACCCATATGAAAAAAACTATTTTGAATTTTGAAACTTAGATGTATTTGATTCATTTTTAGTAAATCCTAGTTCTCAAGACACTTACAAAATCATTGGTGAGGCAGACTTTCATTCTTAATTAGTAGTCTGTTTTCTGCTACTGCCTTTGTCTTGTACACTTTAATTTTCATTTGTGAGCCTTAATTTCCTCATCTGTAAATTGAAGAATCTGGATCAGGTGTTATCTGAAGTCTCTCTTTAACTCTGCCCCTGGTGATTCTGATGTGACTAGCTTCCTAGAAGCCTTACATCTGCCCAGGGAAGCCCTCTTGATGCTGGGGCCTACCTGACTCCAAGTGGTTGAGGACTTTCTGAGCTTTGGATTTCTAGTCCCTTGTGGTCAGGCTGGTGGCTCACCATCAAGGTCGTGCTAGGAAGCTCAGTGTCTACCTTCCAGGGCTGATCCGCATGGCTGAGTAGTTAAAGTTTTAGGGTCCTGGTTTAGAATTGCTTGAAGTGTCCTAGTATTTCTTTGGGAGTCTGCCTTTCCTCTTCATTCCCTCCTCTGGACTCTTAGCCTTAGACTTACTATCCTCAGGCTATCTACATGTCTCCCAATGCTGCCCTCGATTTTGACTCCTTCCTTGTTCTCTCTCTGCCTCCTTCCCTCCTCCCCCCGCCCCGTTCTCCCTGATACCCAGGGAAAGTAGTGGAGCCTAGGGGTTAGAAGAACTATCTTTGCAGTGATCCAGGCTTGTGTTCTGATTCACCTTTGTCTCTTATCAGCTGTGTAACCTTTGGTAAGGTGTAGGAGAATAAATGCAAATTGCTAACCAGTGATTACTCCAGGAGGCATCAAAGTGAATTGGCTTGCCTTTTAGTGGTTGTAGCTTAATACATAAAGCTATGTCCTGGGCTCCATAATAGGAGCTTTTACACATCACCCATTGAATCCTCACAAACATCCCCATGGGGTGGGTTGGAATTGTATCCCATTTTGTAATAGGGAAACTGAAGCACAGGAAGAAGTAACCTGTGTAGAGTCACACAGCTTAATGAATGTCTAAGCCATAATTCAAACTCAAATTTTTGTCACTTCAAGTTAGCCTTTCTCTAAGGATTTGAGAAATTTTCACTCAATCCCCATAAAGTCATCAGGAAAGTGAGAGTCTCTAGAAATGGGAGAGAAAACAGCATTATTCTGAGATCAGCACTTTTTAATAGATCTAAATGTTCTTTATCTGTGCTGTCCAGTACAGTAGCTGCTTGCCTCCTATGGCTATTGAGCACTTAAGATGTGGCTAGTGAGACTAAGGAACTGAATTTTTGACTTGTTAATTTAAATGTAGAACTATGTGTGGCCAGTGGCTACCGTATTAGACAGTGCAGTTCCAGATGTGTGCCCACAGCTCAGTTCCATAGCCGTCAGTAGGGAGTACTACTCCCTCCCCTCTCCTTCTGCCCTCCCAAGCCCCTCCTCCCCCAGCAGGTGGGTCATACTTTTGGATGGAGGATACCTTCTGAGTTTAATTTTTGTTGCTTCTTTAATTCTAACAGTGTGAAGAGTGCCAGTGCTGGCAGCATGGGGTCTGCATGGGATTACTGGAAGAAAATGTGCCCGAGAAATACACCTGTTATGTTTGCCAAGACCCTCCAGGTAGAGAATTCTGGAGTCAGGGATATTAACAGTATGTAGCCTTTTCCTTAGCACAGCTGGCTATGAAGCATCCTAAGTGTCTGTGGTCTTGAGACTCATTTCTCCAGCATCAGCTAGACTCCGACTTCTCCTTGACTTTGTTGCTTGCCCACCTGGTGGCCAGCTGTTCTGAATGTAGCAGTAAGAGTGTCTGTGTGAGGAGGCTTACCTAGTAGAAGGTCTGGCCTTGAGCTGGAACTTTTCCTTTTCTTTAATTGTGGTTAAAAAGGAAAAAAAAAAAAAGATCTACCCTCTTAACAAATTTGAAGTGTACAGTATTGTTAACTGTAAGCACAATATTGTACAGCGGATCTCTAGAACTTCCATCTTGCGTGACTGGTACTCTACAAAAAATATGGAACACTTCATGAATTTGAGTGTCATCCTTGTGCAGGGGCCATGCTGATCTTTTTTATATTGTTCCAGTGTTAGTGTATGTGCTGCTGAAGTGAGCACCTTTTCCTTTTCTTGAGAGCTCATGAAGATGGGCATGTGGTCTCTGTCCTTGGCTCTTGGGGCCTGTTGGAGGGTTAGAAACTTCCCTTTGCTCCCTGTGGCAACATCTGCCCTCATTGCATCACTGCCACCTCAAGTGGAAGAGGAAAGGCATGGTTGCATAGAGGAGTCGCCACCCAGAGGAGTGACTTAATTTCTTAGCAGGGTCATGGCTACAGGGGTCACTTGTGGCTCTTGAATGCCTCTTTCCAGAAGGGGTGGATTAGAAATCTGTGGTTCTTGTCTTGCTGTCAGTGGCATGGTGACCTCATCTCCCTTCACCACCTGTAAGGTCTTCCCTCAGCTTCAGCATCCCAGTTCCCTTACAACTAGACGATGCATGAGAGCCTCTGCTTCTGTTATTCCTTTTGGTTGTATGAAGTGGGCCTGGTATGAGCATCTGCTCCCATTTTTGCTTATGAGGAAGAAACCGATGCCCAGAGGATACAAATGACTTTCCTAACCTCATAAAGCAAATTAGAACTGGCTTGCGGGGCCAAATCTCTTGATTTTGCTGGTTGTATAGGGAGGGACTGGCCACCCAGTTTTTTTTTTTCCAGCAAGCAGGTCCCCTCTGGGCCTGATGACCTCTATTGTGACACCGTGTCTCCTTGTACTAGATTAGTCCATAGAGAGAGAAGAATCTGCCTCCATTTGTCCCTTTATCCCAAGGAAGGAATATGGTCAGAAGATTAGACAGGTGAGCAAATAGGCCCAGAAGGGATATGACTGGCTCAAGATCACTCTACCAGTCAATGCCAGACAGGCCATGACAACCAGTTGCCTCTGACCTATGTCTTATAAAACAGGTAGTACTGCTCTGAATCCTGCTGCTCTTGTCACTGCCTATAGCAGCTGCCTCTGAGGTTCCCCCATGTAATCCAGAGGGCTCCTTAGGGCACCTTTTAAAAGTTTTTTTGTCTACCTTATTTTCTCTCCACTTTTCCACATTTAGTTATCACATACACCATCTTCATCAAGTCCTGTGCACTTTCTGAACTTCTATAACTTTAGTCGACAGGACTGTGAATAGACTTTTCCTTGAACTGAATGTCTCTCATAGAGTCTGCATATATATAGACTGTTTGACTCTGTAGTGGATTGGGCCAAAAGTTTAACCTAACAGATTCATTTTTTTAAAGATTACTTAAAAATGTTTTTAACTGAATCCTGGTATATACCCAACCATGTGCGTTAGGAAAGCCAGAAGGAGCCCAAGGATCTTCATAGGGATTACCTGGGTTATTTCAGGGCTTTTTGTAGATATTGACAAGTGAACAACAGTCTGGTTGAAAGCTGTTCCCTGGGCTTTTGGAGCAGGAAATTTTGCCGAGTCACATGTGCTTAAGTTTTCAGTCCTTCCTAAGGAGCCCTGTAATAAACAGGACCACAGAAGCCATCCAGTTCATTTGTCATTGTAACAGATGGGAAACAGAGCTCTAGAGAAGGGAAAGGGGCCTGATCGTATATTTAGTTAGGTGGTAGGTGGTACAGTTGGAGGGGGTCTTGGAGCTTCTTTCCAGTAGTTTGATAAATCCATTCCAGATGCCTTTTGCCAGGCACTGGGGATACAACCATGAACAAGATGGTTCATACTCTTCTGGTTCTTAGTGAGGTTGGGGGCCAGAAACAGATGTTAAAACATGTTAAACAAACAAGGCTGTGTTACGTAGTGATGAATGCTGTGAGTGGGGAAGGCAATAGGTAGAGAATGACTAGGAGGCACTGAGAGGCTCTCTTAACTTTGGGAGGTAGCAGAAGGTCTTTCTGAGGAGGTGGTAAGAAGCCAGCCCTGCAAAGGCCTTGGGCTGTAGTGCTCCAGACAAAGGGGGTGCTAGAGCAAAGATCCTAAGGCTGGAAAGAGTTTGTGTTCCAGAAACTGAAAGGCAGTGGGAGAGGACGGAAGGAAGGAGTTGGGTCCCACAACTGGAGTTACGGCTTTGGGTTTTCTCCTGTGAACAGTAGGAAGCTGTGGAAGGTTTTAAGTAAGGGATATGATTTCAATTTAGAAATAATCCAGGTTGTCACCCCACCTCTGGCCAATTCCAGGAGATCAGGAAGTGTACATGCCTTATTTACTACCTTATTCCCAACACCCAGCATATAGTAATTGCCAAGTAAATGTACACTGGATGAATAAATGAACAAAATGAACACACTGGTCCACCCTTCCTGAAGTTCATGTGGTAATTGTGCAATAGTGATGAAACAGCCTGGGTTTCCTTCAGTCCATGTTTGAGCTCTCTCATTGTCACTGCTTTAGGTCAGAGGCCTGGCTTCAAGTACTGGTATGACAAGGAATGGTTGAGCAGGGGACATATGCGTGGTCTGGCATTTCTAGAAGAGAACTACTCCCATCAGAATGCCAAGAAGATCGTGGCCACCCACCAGCTTCTGGGTGACGTGCAGAGAGTGATTGAGGTGCTGCACGGCCTGCAGCTCAAGATGAGCATCTTGCAGTAAGTGTGGCACCTGCAGCTGTGGGGAGGGGTCTGGCTGGCATGGCCTGGGGGTAGGAAACATTTGAGAAGAGACCTTTACTAAAAATTCTCCATTACAGGCCGGCCCCGTGGTGCACTCGGGAGAGTGTGGCGCTGGGAGCGCAGCGACGTTCCCGCCGCGGGTTCGGATCCTATATAGGAATGGCCAGTGTGCTCACTGGCTGAGCGTGGTGCGGGCGACACCACACCAAGGGTGGCAATCCCCTTGCCGGCCACGAAAAAAGACACACACACACACACACACACAAAAATTCTCCATTACATGATAAACATTTTTTAAAAAATAAACTTTGAGGGCCGGCCCGCTGGCGCACTGCTACAGTGCGCCACTTGGGAGCGCAGAGGCGCTCCTGCCGAGGGTTCGGATCCCACATACAGACCGGTTCCCGCTCACTGGCTGAGCGAGGCGCGGGGGCAACACCGAGGGTTGCGATCCCGTTGCCGGTCCCGGTCCGGTACGGGGGCGACACTGAGGGTTGCGATCCGTTGCCGGACACGAAAAAAGACAAAAAAATAAATAAATAAATAAGCTTTGAGAAATATTTTACATATAATTAAGTTCATCTATTTTAAGAGTCCATTGAGGGCCGGCCCGGTGGCGCACTGCGCTAGTGCGCCGCTTGGGAAGCGCGGCTGCGCTCCTGCCGAGGGTTCGGATCCCACATACAGACCGGTTCCCGCTCACTGGCTGAGCGAGGCGCGGGGGCAACACCGAGGGTTGCGATCCCGTTGCCGGTCCCGGTCCGGTACGGGGGCGACACTGAAGGTTGCGATCCGTTGCCGGACACGGAAAAAGACAAAAAAAAAAAAAGCGTCCATTGAGTTTTCACAAATGTTTACAACCACTGCCATAATCAAGAAATGGTATGTGTATTTATAGTTTTGTTTGTTTTTTATTTTGGTGTACAGTCTGAGTTTTTGTTTGTTTTTAATTGTGGTAAAACTTACCATCTTAACCATTTTAAGGTATACAGTTCTGTACTGTTAAGTCATTCACATTGTTATGTAACCAATCTCCAAACCAGTTTCCGTCTTGCAGAACTAAAACTCTATACCCATTAAACAACAACTCCCCATTCCTCCTCCTCATTGCTTTGCCTCACACAGGGTGATGGAGATGCAAAAAGGATTACTCAAAGCCCTTTTCTTCTGAGCAGTGAGACACCCCAAAGGGGCTAATTTCCTGGAACCCTCAAGAGAGAGGCATTCCTCCTTTGAGAAATTAACCCTGAACTGGGGTTCTGTCTCAGTATTATTCTGCAGGCCAGTAAGTTACAGAAAAAGAACATAGGTGGAGTTATGGCTAAGTATAGTTTAACAATAGAAGCTGGTAACATCAATGAAATAACAAAGTGACATACCATAATGCAATTTGCAAAAGGTTAAGTCAATCCAACAACAAAAGCTTGTTCTTAGCAAACACTTTCTTTCCCTACAGCAATTTCCTTAGTATGTTTACATAACAATATAATTCTTTATCTATATCAGAGACTTTAGCCTGGGGAAAGTTTCCTGTCTTTTGCTAAGGTTAACATTTCTATATGTAATTTTATTTTATGTTATTATTATTATTATTATTTTTTAAGATTACCGGTAAGGGGATCTTAACCCTTGACTTGGTATTGTCAGCACCACACTCTCCCAAGTGAGCTAACCAGCCATCCCTATATAGGGATCTGAACCCATGGCCTTGATGTTATCAGCACCACACTCTCCCAAGTGAGCTAACCAGCCATCCCTATATAGGGATCTGAACCCATGGCCTTGATGTTATCAGCACCACACTCTCCCAAGTGAGCCATGGGCCAACCCTTTTATATGTAATTTTTAAAAGTTAGGTTATACCTGAAACTACAGGTCTTTGGAGGCTAGGCCCTGTGAATACATTTGTTTTATAAATGTTAGTATACTCCACACCTTTTTTCCAGCCCCTGGCAACCACTGTTCTACTTTCTGTCTTTACGAATTTGACTTCTCTAGACATCTCAAAAAAGTGGAATCATACAGTATTTGTCTTTTTGTGACTGGCTTCTTTCACTTTGCATAATGTCCTCAAGTTTCATTCATGTTATATAGCATGTGTCAGAATTTCCTTTTTTTAAAGGCTGAATAATATTCTATTGTGTATATATATATATACCACATTTTGTTTATCCTCTCATCCTAAGCATTCCTGGTTGGTAAACAAAGTGAAACTGAAATGCTGGAAGAGATATTGTTGGCAGGCCTGCTCTCTACTCTAGCATAGTGGTTTCTCAATAAATATGTCTCTTGGTGGTTTGTTCATACAGAAAAGTTTTAGGCCTTTTGGAGCTGGACTTTTGGCTTTTAGTGGCCAGAAGTTTGAGGAGTGAAATTAAGTGTGAATTCCCTTCTGTGGTTGCATTCTACATGTCAGATGACCCATGTTCGTGTAAGCTCTGATAAAGATGTATGGCTCTTATAGGGGTCTGTTTGTTTTGTGACATACCTACTTTACCAAATACAGCAAGTGGGGCCTTCAGTGGGGCAGCTATTCTTCCATGTTTCCTGGTAGGGAGCCAGGACCAGAGCCTAAGTCTTGGTTCCTGTCAAGTCCTTGTTCTTCACCTCTCTAACTGCCTCTCCTCAGTGATACTGCATGGCCTTGTGAACATCTTTTGGTTTTGTATTGCCTACAGGAGGAACTGCTGCTCTTCGGTAACGTTTTCTCAAGTTCTCCCATGAACCTTCCCATTGGAGACCATTTTAGTTAAATCGTAAACAATGACAGACTAGTGAGCTGTGTGAGTTAAGACTTGATGGGCCACTCACTGACAAAATGTCCTTTATGTTGATTAGTCCTGGAGGCCTCCTGGTGCCAGGCAGAATAGAGCATCAGAGCCTGAGATGGCAGGCTGGGAGTCTGCTTCCTCTCATGCTGTCCGCACACAGAGACCTGCCTTCAAGTTCTGACATGACAAAGAGTGGTTAAACAGGGAACATTCAACAAGGGTCTGTACTGGTTTGGGTAAAAGCTAAGCTGCTATAATAAAGGCCCTCAAAATAGAGGCTCAAACAAAATGGAAGTTCCTTTCTCACATAATGAATGGTTCAGGGGTAGGCAGGGGTCTTAGGCCAGGTAGGTGGGCTTTCTCCAGGATTCTGGCCATGGACTTGGGGAGTTGGTTTCCTTCTGTCTTACTGTTCTGGAATTCTCCCAGGATTATCTTCATCTGTATGGTTGAAGCAGTCTACCTGTGTGTTGGCTCTGCCCCAGCCCCCTGGAGGGGGAAAAGAGAAAAAGGAGAGGACAGATAGTTTCATGGACACACCTAACTGCAGGGGAGGCTAGCCAGGTCGCCAAACTCAGGAGTAGGAGTGATGGTGAGTATAAGAGAAGGAGGGGAGGACAGACGCTGGGGCAGTTAGCAGTTGCTGTGATGGTATCCCTTGAGGTGAACTGAATCAAATGACAGCCCTGGATAGGATGTCAGAGACCACGCTGTTCTCTCACATTTTATAAAATAGGAAAAGTTTACCCCACATAAACCAAATGGATTTGTTCTTAATGAGATGCTGGAAATGGACTGAAGTAGGTGGAAGGTGGTCCACGTGAGGAAAACCTCATGATGGTAAGCTTTGCTGTAGTTCTTCCCATTTGAGAATTCCATCAGATGCTGTTCCCTTCCTTCTCACTGAAATGCCAGTGCTCCTGGCCCTGTGCCATATCTGGGAGCCTTGCCCCATCTGAATCCTTGTTTAGATCCTTCATCTTTATAGAAGCAACTTTGTTTATACTGGAATTAATTCTGAGTTCTGGCAATTCAGAAGAGGCTATAGGGAGATCTTGTTAGTCCTTAAGAATGGAGAAAAAAATCTTGAAAAAGGGGGAGGTGTGGGCCGGCCCGGTGGCGCACTGCTACGGTGCGCTGCTTGAGAGCGCAGCGGCGCTCCCGCCGAGGGTTCGGATCCCACATACAGACCGGCCGCTCACTGGCTGAGCAAGGTGCGGGAGCAACACCGAGGGTTGCGATACCATTGCCGGTCCCGGTCTGGTATGGGCGCGACACTGAGGGTTGCGATCTGTGGCCGGTCACGAAAAAAGACAAAAAGGAAAAAAAAAAGGGGGGGGGAGGTGGCCCCAATATATCCGTGTACACATTGGTAGTCTCTGCTCTTCTGTGCTCTGGGTCTTTATTCTCAGAAATATTGTTCCCGAGTCACATGGTGAATTCATTTTCAAAGGCAAATGATAAAACGGGGAGGGGGTAACTTCAGAGCATCTCATTAAAAAAAAAAAGTGGCATGGATGGCTGTGCACACCTTCTTCATGATTGACAGGGCTTACAAGGAAAGGCCAGGGTCATCCTGTGAGGAGGAGTAGCTGGGGCTTCAGATCTTAGCTGGGAGAGTGAAAGTTGTAGGAGGGAGGAAGCGTAGACTGTGAGTTTTATGAAGAGCAGGTCTGTACTGTGGCTTATGTGCTCCATGTTAACAGGTTTCAGATGGCAGTGGACCCGAAAGTTGACAGTGACTCCCATTTCCCCTGTGCAGTTATGATTTCAGAGGTGTGTCTGAGTTCCTGGGTAAGTTCCTGGTATAGGCTCTGATAGCCTGCCTGGAGGTGGCCCAGGGACACAGGCTGTCTTGGTGCCAGTTCTTTCCTCTCCTTCACTGGATCAGAGTGGTATGGGATTGCTGGAGTGGGAGAGCTGAGAAAGGATAGTTGCAGGCCCTTCGTAGCAGAACTTTAGGTTGTGCAACGTCGCTCTGTGCCTTCACGTTCATAGTCAATTCCACTTCCACAGGAAGGCTTTAGGTAAGAGGCAGAGGTACCCATATATGGGAACTGCTGGTGACTTAAGCTGCTGATCTGCTTTCAGTGTTTCTTACTGGGGGCTGGGAAGGCACTGTTGGCAATTCTCTTGTGGGATAATTCTTTCTGTGGGATTGCCTGAGCACTACAGGATGTTTAGTGTCCCCGGATTCTATGAACTAAATGCCAGTAGTACCCCTCAGACGTTATGACAATCAGAAAGTCCCCACATGTTTCTAAACACATTTCTAAATGAACTAAATGTGAGTAGCACCCCTCTGTCCTCTCACTTGCTTCCAAACACCTCCTGGAGGGCACTGCCATTCCAGCTACGAACTGTTGGTAGCTGAGTGACCTAACTCAAGAATCCCACTGTTTTTTTGCAGTTTCTTACTCTCTCCTCTTCTTTTTTACTTTCTTTCTTCCTTCTGTTTAATGATCAAAGGTTATAATGGACGTTCTGGGTGGTAAAGAAGAGTTAAAAGGTAAAGTTTATCTAAAGTAGTGACTTTTAAACTTTTTTTTTTTAAAGATGACCGGTAAGGGGATCTTAACCCTTGACTTGGTGTTGTCAGCACCATGCTCACCCATTGAGCTAACCGGCCATCCCTATATGGGATCCGAACCCAGGGCCTTGGTGTTATCAGCACCGCACTCTCCCGAGTGAGCCACGGGCCGGCCCGACTTTTAAACTTTTAAAAATATATATTCCACAGTAAAGAAATACATTTTATGTCACTCGTACATATAATGAAGCTAACATTTTACAAAACATCTCCCCTTACTTAGAGTAGTAGACTCTGGCATTTTCTATTTAATTCTTTTTCCATTTTTACGTTTGATCATGATCCAATAAATTAATTTAATGATCCTCTTGGTCGAAACTCAAGCAGTGAGTGATTCTGGGAAACTAAAGTCATACACAGAGTTTTATGTGTACATACATGTAAGCACAGCTTTCAACAGATTGTCAGAGGAGTCTGTGGCCCTAATGAGTTAAGAATCTCTGTCTTTTTCTTTAATAACAAACTTTTCGTTTTGGAATGGTGAGAACAGAAGATTTTAGAAGAATTTATTAGTGGCCTGTACATAGATGACAGTTTCCCCCGTACCCCGGGTCATCATTGCATTTTTGTAATTGAATGCCATTGCATGTCAGGATTTTCATGACTGTTTATTAATAAGTTTATTTTTAGTAAGCAACATTTGAAGAGTACTTTACCATCAACAAAGTATTTCTGTTCAAATTAATTCACTTACAAAAATATTCACTTAATCTTTATAAAACTCAGTGGTCGATGGCAGATGGATGATTAGTCCAGTTTCACAGAGGAGCAAGTGGGGATGAGGATAGTTGAGTGGGTGGCCCAACTGCACTGCTGATCAGTGGCTGAGATCAGCTGCAGTCAGGTTTTCCAACTGCAAGTCCAGTCCCACTGGCTGCATGTGTCTACGGTGGGAGCTCGCAGGGAAGTGGTCTCCTAAGAGACCAAGGTTTCATATTCCCTCTTGCTTAGCAAATGGTAGTTTGTAGCCAAATGGCCCAAGTGCGAGCTGCTCTTCCTACTGGGAAAGCGTTGAGAAGCCCCCACAATGGTGCCAGTTACTCCAAAGCCCTTTTCTGTTTACCCTCCCAACAGAAGCAAGGAGCATCCTGATCTGCAGCTGTGGTGTCAGCCTTGGAAGCAGCACTCAGGAGAGGAGAGATCTCATTCCAAACACATCCATGTCACTGACGCCAAGAGCAAGGAGGAAGCCCCAAGCTATAGAACTTTGAACGGGGCGGTGGAGAAGCCCCTGCCCCTGCCTTTGCCCTTGCCCCGGTCTGTGGAAGAGTCCTATATCACCAGTGAGCACTGCTACCAGAAGCCCCGCGCCTATTACCCTGCAGTGGAGCAGAAGCTGGTGGTAGAGACGCGGGGCTCGGCCCTCGACGATGCGGTCAACCCCCTCCATGAGAATGGTGATGATTCTTTCTCCCCACACCTGGGCTGGCCTCTAGACAGGAGCAGGGGTGACAGTGATTCCAAACCCAGCTCCCCAAAGGTATGTGGCTCACTTGTACTTGTTCTTCATTCAGTGAGTACTTATAAATTTTCTTCCTAGGGTTAAATGTTCTGTGGAAGATATTTATTAATAAAGCTGTATTTAAATTTGTTTATCATGGATGTATTTTGGTCAGTTAAAGCGGGCGCAAAGTCAAGAGCCCACTTTGCCAAAGATCATTGGTTCCAGGAAACACCCACAACATGGCATAGTCAGTGGGGGAGGCGGTGGGGAGGTGGGAAGTAGCAAGGAGAAAAGGGTTGATTAGAACTTGAAAAATAAAACCAAGTTAGGAAAACTCAGTTTAGATTACAATCGCAAGTAGGTGCTCATTCTTAGCGTGAGCAAACAGTGAGTCCACTTTTTGTTAGGCATGTTTTTTTTATTACAATTGTATGATAGCTTTACTTTGACCTCTAAGTTCACAGCCCTGTCAGAAGAGTCCATTTTGTCAAAATATTAGATGGTTTCATCAGTTTTCTTAGGGGCTACTCTCAGTTTTTTGTTGTTTAAGTCATTCTCTCCTGGAACCTCCTTGTGTCATCCTCATTGCCAATGCCTGATTGTGCCCTGTCCTGAGTTGTTGGGGAGGCTTTGTGTGGTTTGAAAGCTTCTCTGTCCTTACCCTCACAGACTTTATCCTGTGGGTTTCTATCACAAGCATTAAATACATTGTAGCATATTGCTGGGAGGGAGCATCCTAGACTATAAAGACATTAAGGGTGGGGCATTGTACCTCATTCATCCTTGTGCCCTTGCCAGTGTCCAAATAGTGGTGGGCAAGGGTGATAAGGACATAGTCTTTTGAGACAAACCAGTTTTTAGTCTGGGCGCAGCCACTTCCTGTGTGATTCTGAGCCAGTTATTCACCTCCCTGATCAGACCTGTTTCCTCACCTGTGTAATGGAGCCAGTGACAGTGCCTCCTCAGTTGTTGTGGAACCTATTTGTGAAAAGCTTTCTGCAAATTGCTTTTCACATAGTAAGCATTAAATAAATATTAGCTAGAATCTATTTCATTTCAAATGAATGAGTGAAAGGTTGAGATCCCAACCCACAGAAAAGGTTTGTAGTTCTTTGGAGTAGGCAGATTTCCTAGAGGTGTTTGGCACATTATGCAAAATCAGGAAATACTGGGCCTACACAAGGCAAGCAGGGTTAAAAATCTCTTCCATTGATGTAGAGCTGACTGTAAGTTGGTACTGTTTTTATATACCTTATCCTATTTCATCCTCATGAACCTTCAAAGTGGGTTTTACTACCTCCATCTACCCACTGAGGGAACAGAGGCTGAGAGGCATGAAGTAACTCATCTATGGTCACACACTGAGCAAGAGACAGAGCTGGGACTTAAAATTTGTTTGTGTGACTCCTACGCACTAAGCTTTGTCTACACTAGCCCAGCTCTAGTCAGAACTCAGGACTCTGGAAGCTATTCTGTGAGGACATTGGGCCAGTCAGTGGGAAGCAGCTATGCTCCCCTGATGTGATTGGCATTGGTGTAGCGGGCAAGCTTCTGCCTAGTGCCCAAGTGGGAAGGAGGAAAGGAATATAGGGATTTGAAGTATTTAAACCACAACTGGTTTTTCAGATGGTAGTGAACATTGGCTGGTTGGAAAAGAGTCTGGGGGCTATCTCCACTCAGTAACTTAAATGGCATTGCATCTCCAGGTGAGGGAATATGTCTCCAAAAAGGTCCTACCAGAGGAAGCCCCTCCTCGGAAGCTGCTGGACAGAGGTGGAGAGGGGCTGTTGAGCTCCCAGCACCAGTGGCAGTTTAACCTGCTGACGCACGTGGAATCTCTTCAGGATGAAGTCACACATAGGATGGACTCCATTGAGAAGGAGCTGGATGGTAGGGCTTTTTGCTTGGCCCCTGCCCATTGGCATGTACTCTGATCCCTCCCTTTTTCCCCACCCCCACCCCAGGAGCGGCTTTCTGAACACCCCAATCTGGCTCTTCAGGTACAGCTATATTCTTGCCTCCTTTTCAGCCTCACCTCAATTCTATTCTCCCCTCAAGATGGACAAGCCTTACTTTTAGTATTTATTAGGCACTTATAAGGTCTGCATTATGTCAAGGGTCCTGCCACACTTGCCCAGTCCCTTCTGCAAAGGCCAGTATGCAGGAGAGCAACTGGACTCTGCTTGTAGGAAATGTGCAATCTGAGCAAATCTTTACTAACAAAGTTCTGTGGGAAATCAAAATTTTGACTTGAGTTATTAGGATGTCTGAGGATTTAATCTGAAAAGCCTTTTATTTCAACCTTTGATAAATTCTAAAATGAAGTCCGCTCCTCTTTAGCCAGTAAAGATTTAAGAACTTGATTGAGTCATTTGGGTAGCCTTGGATATTTCTCCCATATGTTGGTGGCAGTGGACTGGCTTGGAGGACTGAACTTGTGATGATGATCATGATCAAGTTCAGTCTCTCTTGTTCCCCAGGAAGTTGCCAGTTTGGCTTTTTGAAGACAAAATTCTTTCTTGATTGTTCACTTTTTTCCTGATTATTTGTTTTCACCTTAGAAATGGAGCCTAATTAAGAAGTAAATGCTTTATTTGAGGATTCCGGGTACAGTCAGGCTCTGATTACTATAACTAGGGATAGAAAACAACTTCTATGAAATAACTCAAAATTACCATATATTGTACAGGCTAGGGTCATGAGGTGTGGCCATGTATGGCTAAGCCATGCCAAGGGAGGAGAATGCCAACAGGAAGGCTTCCTGAAGTTCCTAGGACTGAAGCTAAGTCTTGGAGGGTGATGTTTTCTGCTGGAAAGGGGTGACCCAAGGTAGATGATGAGAGGACTGGCTCAGCTGGAACAGGGGTTGCCCTGTGGGAGGACAGTGAGAGAGAGAGAGAGCAAGCGAGTGAGCAGTTGAGGGGGCGCACATGAGATACACCTGTACTCAAACTGATGTTCTGCCCCTGAGGCAAACCTGAGGGCATTCTTGAACCATGTTTCTGTTTCTCTTTTACTCCTGAAAGGTTTCTTTGGGCTCCTTAGAATTGCAACTGATGCCACTGTCTGTGAAAAATATGCTATTAGAGAGCCAAGAGGATTGAATACCAGACTGAAAATTGTAAATTTTGAGAGCCTGGCAGTAGGAGTGGCTCGGGTCCCTGAGAGGGGGCTTAGCACCATGGAAATGCCAAAGGACCCTGCCCTTAGAAAAGAAGACAGAGCCTGTGCTTGTCTTGCCTCCTGTCCCCTCCTAGCCCAGCTGGGGCCTCTCCAGCCCTGGGCTCACCAAGTGAGCAGAGTGGCGAGGATGATAAGCCTGGGCTCCCATCTCTGGCCTCCCAGAGGACTTCCTGTGTGTCCCACTGATTGGGGATCACATAATCTGTACATGTTCAAATACTATAGGCCCCAAGAGCTACCAAGAAGCATAGAAATCCATAATAAAGCTTAAGGATTTTATTTAGGTAAACAGACTTTTGCATTGTGTTTAAGATTTATCATAACCCTTCTTAGGATCAACTCTTTAGTTCACTTAAACACCATCAAGATAAACTGAGCTTTTGTAGGAATTTCGATGTAATGTTCCTTTTTAAAAAAGCATAGTAAGCTATTATATTGACTGGTATATTTTAAAGCGTCATTGTGTTACTATTAACCATTATTTAATAATTTATGTAGCTACATGAACAGTACTTTAAAACTAAAAGACAAAGGATATTTAATGACCATGAAAAGTAAAATATTAAACCATTTAGCATTAGAAATATTTTCTTTAAGAAAAAGTGTTAACTAAAAGAAAAAAGAAAAAAAAATGTTACCTTAGTGAACAATGGCATCTATTACAAATGATCTTGGAGAATGTATTTGAAATGAAACTTTTCCTTTGTAACCTTCTGTTGTGCTAGCAATCCTTAAGAGAAATGTGGGAGGATGATACAACACATGGTGTGGAGAAGGCTGGCCTGCTGGCTGTTGGGATCCAGAGGAGGTGCTGCTGACCTCCTACAGTTATGGCTCTGTTCTTCAGCTGAGCAGAACTAGAGAGACAGCTTCCATTTCAGGAGCTCCAAACACTCCTGTTAACCAAGCTAACAGATTGAGTGGCTTAGGCTCTTCTAGTCTGCCCATTGGTGCTCTTCTCCCTTGTGCATAGCCCTGGGCTACCGTGGTATTGGGGTGTCCTTGATGAGCCTGGAACCAGATCCAAAGTAGTTAAGGTGACTTTAAGAGGGGCGTGTCAGCAAAGATCATCTTACCGAAGACTGACTCGCTCGCTCTCCCTCCCTCCCTCCCTCCCTCCCTCTCCCCCCAGCTAGTCCTGACTGCCTTATCTCCATTTATTCTTTTTTTTTTTTTTTTTGGTGGCTGGCCAGTACTGGGATCCAAACCCTTGACCTTGGTGTTATAACGCCATACTGTAACCAACTGAGCTAACCAGCCGGCCCTTCTCTGTTTATTCTTGTGCCTATTTGCTGAGCAGTCCCATCTCCTTCTAGTTTTATTTTGAAAAGCCTTACTGATGTATTGAAACTGGTCACTATGGAGTTTTTCTTGCTCAGGAGGCCACCAGTCTCTGTCAAGTGACTTTGATCCCATACTCTCGGTTTTCAAGTTTAGAGAAAGCAGTCTTGTTTTTCTTATTTCCAAGTCCTTGTACTTGCTGGGATCAGGAGGATGGAAACTTCCTCCACCTTGGAACCCCCAAATTTTAACAAGAAATATGGTGGAGGAGGGTGAGCTATGCAGAGCCCAGAGCAGTCGGTGTGCACTTTGCTAGACCATTCGCTTATTCTCACTGTATTTGTTGCATGCCTGCTATGTTGCAGGCACAGCTGAGTAGAAGGGATATAGTGATGAGCAAGGCAGACTTGGCCTTTGCCCTCATGGAGCTTATCTAGTGGGAGAAGGCAGATATTAATTAAATTATCCCATTACGTATAATTACAAACCATGATAAGTGCTCATAGGACAGCATGTAATACTATAGCACCCTTAACACAGGGACCTGATTCAGGGTGTAGAGTTAGGGAGGGCTTCCCTAAAGAGTAACTTGCAGGGAACAATGTATTTAGAAAGGTAGAGAGGAAGGTAGGGCTGGGTCTGAAGAGAGAGGGTTGTGTGGTCTGCTGCAGGCTGCTTGAAGGACAGGCACTGGGTAGGTCTTCCTCTTTCTGCACTCCATGGTCCAGATGATGCTCAGTACAGGTTGGTTCATGGACTAGAAAGGCTACCGGCAGGCTGGAGTAAGCACAGGGTCTACCTGGAAGAGCTGGCTCTTGTCAAAGGTGCAGGTTCCCAGATGGCCTCTCCCCAAATGCCAGAGCTTCAGGGTAGCTTGGGGAAGGAGCAGGTAGAGAAAAACCTGCTCACAAGCAAGACAGCTTTCTAGATATTGAACCAGTTATAATCAAGTGTATTAGCACCTAGACATCTTACATTACTTAATGAGAGAAAATTAAAATCAGAGTATTCTGTGCCACTAATGATTATTTATCAATCAAGGATTAATATGAGGCAATTCCGAATTTATGGTGATAAAAACAGACCTTATAGGGCTGGCCCATAGCTCACTTGGGAGAGTGTGGTGCTGATAACACCAAGGCCAAGGGCTTGGATCCCTATATAGGGATGGCTGGTTGGCTCACTTGGGAGAGTGTGGTGCTAATAACAACAAGTCAAGGGTTAAGATCCCCTTACTGGTCATCTTTAAAACAACAACAACAACAACAGACCTTACAGATAAAAACAGTCCATGTACGCCAGGCTCTGTGATTTCCAACATGGGAAAAAGCTTTATAAAGAGTGGACAGCAACACTGAGAAAGGTGGGTCCTTCAAAACCTTTAGATTGTGCACTGTTGAATATAGTAACCACTAGCGATGTGTGGCTATTTAATTAAAATTGAATAAAATTTAAAATTTAGTTCCTTAGTTGCTACATATAGTCATTGGCTACTGTATTGGACAGCACAGACATAAACCATTTCCATCATTACAGAAAGTTCTTTTCGACTGCTGTTCTAAAGCATTTGAGCTTTGTCCTAGGAGTGATAACTTTGTAGAACAGGTGTTGGGACAGTGTTGGCTGAAATGGTCCTCCCTCCTTTCCCCCCATGAGTGCACAGATGGGATAAGGTACTGCAGCTCTTGCTGATGGTCTTCACGTCAAGTATTGGGAGCTCATTGGGTCTTGTCTCTCTCTTCTGCCGATAGTGTTGGAGAGCTGGCTGGACTACACTGGCGAATTGGAGCCTCCAGAGCCGCTGGCCAGGCTTCCACAGCTCAAGCATTGCATCAAGCAGCTGCTGACGGACCTGGGCAAGGTGCAGCAGATCACTCTCTGCTGCTCAACATGAAACTAACTGGGCAAGGCACCCAAAATTAGGGGGGCACAATTCTGGGGCACCGGCAGGAGGAGCTTCACATATTTAAATAAATAAACCTAGCATGCCGAATGCACATGACACAGACTGACTTCTGGGATCTGGGCAGGAGTGTGATGGACATTGGACAAAGAGGCCATTTTGGCTGCTGGATGGCAGGGCACTCTGATCTCAAAGCCTACCAAGAAGGTAGCATATAGTCTCTTGGGATTCTCTTCGTCTGTGCACATCGATGAATGAAGAGAGTCTTTTGCACAAACTTCACTTGAAATCGTGCCACTGATGATAAATGGAATGAGAGCCAAAAGTTTAGTTGGAAACAGTTGTAAATTCAATTTGTAGTTTATTTAATTGACTTTTCTGTCAGGTTGGGGCACATGCCAACCCTACTGGTTTCTGCCTGGCATAGTGTTTAGGCAGCAGGCATTATTCATTTTCCTGCTTCATGGGAATGTTGTGACTTCACCGTTCTGTGGCAGTTGGGAAGGAGCAGAGGCCTTGGCTGCCCTGCCTTCCTCGGTAGAACTCTTCACTTTTCTCACCACCTCTTTTGCATGACTTCATGGTACCAGGGACAAGTTTTGTACTCTTTTACTGAGTTGGCTGAGTTCTGGCTTTAATAGCAGAGTCCATACAGCCTGTGGAGGAACTAGAATCTCACTGTACTAAGAATCTAGGAGGAATTCTAAACTGAAGCAGGCAGGGTCTGGAACCCAGAGGATGGCATTTTCTATCCACTTCCTAATATTGACAGCTTCCCAGTTCTATTTAATGTTCAAAAAATGTTTCCCTAAATTTCAAACTCTTTCACTGTAAAGATTTGTTACAAAGAATGTGGTTTGGAGAATTACCTTATTTTATATTGTTGTAAAGAAACTTCAGATGCTACATGTGCCGCTTTTCTCCTTCCCTGCAGGGTATGTTTAATAGTTAGCATTTTCAGAATTGTTTTGTTAACATACTTTTAACACTTTAAATTTCCTGTTTGTATTATTTTGTGAGATCAAGGTGATTATGCTGCTTAAGGTCCAGGTACAACCTATTTGTACCTTTTGAGACAATATTTGTGTTACTTTTGCAGGTTACGGTTCCCTGTGTAATTGCTATATTTTGTTGTGTTTTTCCTTACTAGGCCAAGTTAAAGAAAATGTTCCATGCTTTGAGGAATGACTCAGTTCACTATTTTGTTTTCTTATCATTAAAGGAAAAAATCAAAGCACAGTTGTCCATTAACACAAGTTAATTATGGGTTTATGAATCTGTAATATTTTATGCTGCAAATATTTACTATGTAAACATGAAGTAGCCAATATCTCAATAGCAATGACAGTATCTCCGATGACCTATGGAATGGTTAGGTTTTAAGGCACAGGTCATTGTCATGAATTGGCCTCTGTATAAGATCTGTTTCAGGGAATGCTGTCTAGTGATTGGTTCACCATTTGATATAAAATGAATTATAGGATAAGTATAAGTTGACCTGTTATAGCTTATCCATCAGCGGGAATACATGTGGCTATAACATCTGTAATACAGCTGACACAATTCCTTTACAAGAGGCTGTTTCCCACTTAATGTTGGTGTTTCTAGCATGGAAAGAAATGCTTAAGGAGTGTGCATGGTATCTACATTATGGATAATTTATCAGACAGCTGCATTGTAAGAATTGTGTGATGCTTGTTGGAAAAGGGAAGAAAGAGGATGATTTTCTATAGCCACAACTGTGAGGTATGATGATTGTTGTATTAGAATACTGATTTTTCTTTTCTGAAAATACATTTGTGTATCATATCTGGGGAAGCTGTAACTTTTAAGGTAGTCGATTTTGTGTTGTTCAAAGATGGAAGCAGAAACTGAATTACCCTTATTTTGCCAAGTGACCATTAATGGGTTTTTGTTTAAGTTTTGTAAAGGAAATAATCCTGTTTCACTCATTGTGACTTTTGTTCTTAGGGAAGACCCTCACCCCAAGTTCTGATAACCTCAGTGTACTTCCCTAATTTAAAGCCATGTCGAGGGGCTCCATTCCCAATTCCTGGGTCAAGTAGAATTAACGCCAAGTTGGAGCACTGGAAACTTATTTGCAAACATTGCTGTTACCATTTAGAAATATGTGCACTACCTAAGTTTTGTCTTTGAGAAAAACTATCCACCTATAAAAAATTGCCTTGACAAAAAACAGTTCTGGTTTGACTATCATTTTGTTTCTTTAGGTGATGAGTGTATGCAAGGTGGATCGTTGATGAGCCAACATTGCACTGTGGATACATATCTATGTTTACCCACTATTAGAACAGAAGGCGCTGTATATAGAAATGTTGCTTTGAAGCAATATTTGCAAAACTTCTGTTATCTGTATTTGGAAAAAATAAAACAGGTTGTTGCTATGTTTCAGTTACATATTGAAATATTCTTCACTGCAATTTTAATATTATTCTTCTGTAAACATTGCCTTTTAAAGAAAGCCTGCTTTTATCTTCTAAACAGATCTATGTTTTGCAGGGAGGGAGATGCAATTCTACCAAGAAATCCCAAGAAATTATGTAAAATATTCAACTCATTTAAGTGTCTTTCCTTAATATTCAAAAGCAAAATGCCCCACCCACATCTGGTTCATGCTTTGTGGTGGTAAGCTACAGGTGTACTAGATTTTGATTGTTGAAAGTAGTGCAAGGAAGACATGTCTGGTCTTCCTTATATTAAGAAATGTGACATCCACTGCAAAAAGACCCTTCTGAGGCTAACCCAAGCTGCTTATGTACCCCAACTAGCTCCTCCCTGGGTGGGCAGCAGCCTCAAGGGGCAGAGTGGGCTTTTAAGATTTCGTAGCAGGTCATTCCCATTACTTGCCAAATTCTTTCTTCCCTTTTTAAACAATTGTTTAAAAAATACAAGGGAGCCAGTTGGAGAGACATAAAAATGAGTAGCTTCAATAATGTAAATAATTCATTAGTTCACACCAGTTCTGCTTCTTAAATCCTACCAGAGGTCTATGATTTGGCAAGGAAGGAAGGAAGGAGCAAGTCTGGAGGCACGAACCAGCGCTCACAGAACTGCTTTCTGTAAGGGGGTGCAGTAAAACACTTCACATTAAAATAGCCCAATAACTTGGGCTTTGGGGGAAGCCTATGCACAAAGGGCAGGTAGGCACGTTGGTGGCTGTATTGTTACAGAGGTAGCCAGTGAAGTGAGCATTTAACAGAACCGCCGATTTGCAGGATCCCACAACCAAATCCTGCAGGCAGGACGTATCGCTATCATCCATCTTTTCAGGTAGTAAAATGAGCTCGGATTCTGGCAAGTAAAAGGTAGAGGTGGGAATGGAACTCAGACTGCTGTAATCCCCATTTCATAGCCTCCCATTAAACAAACGAAACCTAAGTGGGTCCTTGGGAGCCCAGGAGAAAAACTTCGCAGACGTGGTGGAGGGATGGCCCAGATCTAGCCAACATTTAAGGATTCCACAATAGCCAGCAAAGGCCTGGAGAATAGGAAACTCGGAAAATAAGAAGGCCTTATTCTCATGGGCTCCCAACACCAGTCAGAAAGAAGGTGGAAAATGGGCTCGGTGAAATAAACCCAATAAAGGACGAACGAAAGACACGCCAGACCACAGATGCTGCCAAAACTCGTTTTTCATTAATACGGGGTAGGGTGCCAGGCTCAGGACTCCGAACCCGATCACGGCCCCAGTTCGGAGAGCGCCCAGCTCAGGACGCCCGCAGCTTCGCCGCTTAGCCAGTGATGCGCACATCCGTGCGGCGGCGAAGCCGCCGGGCCCGTGCCGCCTCGGGCAGGATAGCGAGTAGCTGCTCCTGCACCAGCATCTCCGTAATAACTTCGTATAGCATACATTATACGAAGTTATACGAATACTTGTGCTTTGTGGAGAGAGAGGACCTCTTCTTTTTGGTCTTCGCTAGTGCCTGTCCTTGTGTCAATGCAGTTGAGAGTCTGGTGTGCCATTTGCAGGGTGGCTGTGACTGCTGCCATAGAAACTTGTGGCAGCTGTGGCAATGGCAGTGGCTATGGTGGGCTACCCATGTGGAAATGGTGTTTTTTTTGGTGTGCTCTTTCTTTGGTGCTTCTGGGGTCGGCTTCCCCCCAATCCATGCTTCAGGACCCTGGTGGGGCCCCGTGGTGGTGGCAGCAGTTTGCCTAGTTGTGGCCGGGTTCGGCTTTCACCTGCTCCTTGCCTTGGGACCCTGATGGAGTGAAGAATGCCCTATTTTGATGAGGTAGAGGTTGGGATTTTTCAACCACATTACTTTGAATGATTTTTTTTTTTTCTTTTTTCAGGTATTCTAACAAATAAAATGTACTGGTCTACATATATATTTAAAATTTTTAAAAAAATTAATTATTACTATTTTTAACATTCTAAGATATTGTGGGGCAGTTGGGGAAGAGGGGGAGAAGGTAAGGGGGAGAGGAATGGGGAGGGAGGCGGAGGGGGACGGAACGTCTCGGGACCGGGCCGGGAGCCCCCGGAGCCTGGGGGGGACCGCGGAACGTCTTCGGCCTGAGGCGGAGAGCCCAGGGGTGCAGGCCCGAGGGGCAGCTCCTGGACCGCGGAGGCCACCGCTGGGGGCGTAGGAGTCGCTTCGGAGACTGCGGCGTTGGGGCTGGAGGGGTCGGGGGCAGGCGCTGAGGCCTCTGGAATCCAGGCGGCCGCAGAGTTACGCTCAGGATTTGAGCTTGGGTTGGCTCCTTCCTGTTTCTCCGGCGGCACCACCGCCACGGGGTTCCCACTAGCCGCCAAGCTCGGCTCCGTCGCCGCCATGACTCCGGGCGTCACCCTTTGTCCGGCAGCTATGAACTAAGCAGTGCGTCTGCGCGGGGCGGGGTGAGGAGGGAGACGTTTCTAGCTAAAGGGTAGAGCCCGCCCGATCCTGGAAGTAGACAGACCGAGAACGCTGCAGCTTACCCGCACCCGCGAAACGCCCAGAGCGGCCGGAAGCGGAAGTCTCCTCTGGCTTCTCTAAGATGAGGTCGGCGCTCGAGCACTCGGAAGTCGAATCCTGGCTGCGGGAAGCCGCGCCCCCTGGCGTCCGCGAGTCGCGTCAGGAGGCGGCCGCGAGTGGGCTGCGGTGCGCTCTTCGTGATGGTGCCGCTTCCGGGTACCGGTCCGAGGAGGAGGAGCCGGAGCCGGAGCCGGAGGAGCAGGAGTCAAAGGAGAAACCCAGAGATGACGAAGTAGACTTCGAATCCAGGATCCACTTCGGTTTGCAGGTGACCCGCGCCTGCCTGCGGTCGCTCCTCCTTACTTGGCCCGGATTCACGTGTAGCTCTGACAGCCCTTCGGTAAACGATTAGGATGATGGCTAGCCAGGGGCTTGTAAGGGCTGCCGCCCGGCCGGGAACCAAGTCTGGACCACGGGACGGCGGGCCGGGCGCAGGGGGAGGGCCCGGCTCGAGAAAGTCCGCTCGCTTGGTCAAACGAGGAAGGCAGTAGCACCCTCCTTATTGCAAGGATGGCAAACACAACGTGTGTAAGATCCTCCGCACACTGCCTGGCACAAAATAAATGCTCGAGACCTCTTATTATTTTTTTGCGTGTCCTTTGAAACCAAGGAACAGGTGGCTCTTTGGGTTCTGCTTTTAACTTTAGGATAAGTGAACCCCATATGATGGCCGCTAGCTCAATGTGTTTACTGAGCCCTTGAGATGTAGTTAGTCGGAACTGAGATGTGCTGCAATGTAAAATACACACGGAGTTAGTACGGAAAAAACCTCCATACTTTATATATATATATATATATATATATATTTTTTTTTTAGTTTTTTTGGTGGCTGACCGGTATGGAGATCTGAACCCGTGACCTTGGTGTTATAAGGCTGTGCTCTAACCAAATGAGCTAACTGGCCAGCCTTGATACTTTCTTATATTGATTACATTTTGGAATATATTTTGCATATATTGGGTCAAATAAAATATATTACTAAAATTAATTTCACCTGTGTCTTTTTACTTTTCAAATGCAGCTACTAGAAGAATTTAAATTACATATATGGTTCACATTATATATTTCTGTTAAACAGAGCTGGAGTCTGGCTGCCTGGGTGGAATCCCCTTTGCATACAATTTATTTGCCTTACTGCCTCTGGCCCTAAAGGCTTTGTAAAGAAAGTGCTTTTTAAAGGTTTGCTGTTGTCCTAAGTAAATTGCTTGCTATCTCTGAGTTACAGTTTTAACTGTAAAATGTGTATATAATAGAACTTACCTCATAGAGGTTACTGTGAGAATTCAGTGAGACGATGCAGGTAAAAGCCTGTAGCTCTGACAGCCCTTAGGTAAAGGGTATTATATTCTGTTTGACAGCTCATTCACAAATAGGTTTTGTATCCCCATTTTACAGTAAGTACAACTGAGGCCCAAAGAGAGACAGGGGCCCCATACGAAAGGTTTTGTATGACCCCTGCAGTCTCCTTGAGCTTTGTGCAGGATGGGTGGGCATGTTTAAGCAACCATCAACACACCAGTGGCCCTCATATAAAACTTGTGCCTCCTAATAGATGTCTCCCTTGGATGGGTAAAAGTGGATCCTCATGGAGTAGTTTTCATAGCCTGAAAACCTTGAAAGTCATCGCAATGGACTTTTAGTGTTTCTTTTTTACTTGCTGACATGTAAAAATTGGTAGACTTCACATGCAAATCTGGATTTCTAGCTTTTCTTGAAAAAGTGGAAGAGCTGCCACACTGGACCCACATTCCTGCTAGTCAATAATTAGCTGAAGCGGAATAGATACTCCTTCCTTTTGACAAGATACTTTGTCCCAGTTGGCCTCAGTTCTCACCACTGTTTGCATTTACATTGTTTTCCTTAGAGCTGATCATTTTTCTCTATTTTCTTTTCAGAGGTGGGATATTAGGGGCCTACTGTTTGTTTTACTTACTGGTGTCAAACCTTTTCTTGCCTGGCCCCTTGGCAGTTGGGTTTGCTTCCTGAGCGACCAACTGTCCTATTCCCTGTGTGGTAACAGTTTCCAGGACTAAGGGAGCACACCAAAACTTGCTGCAAGGGGAAGGGGTTATGGAAGGGTTCACTGGGGAGGGGAATTCTAAGCTGAGACTCAAGAAGAAAAAGGGTGGAGTTCAAGGGTGTTGCACTCTCTTTGTCACCTCTTTTCCCCCTGGGTGACAGAGACTCAAAGGATTACTCAAAGCCCATTTCTTTTGAGCAGTGAGAAACCCCAAATGGGTTAATTTCCTGGAACCTTCAAGTGAGAGGCATTCTTCCTCAGGAAATTAACCTGGACTGGGCTTCTATCTCAGTATTTATTCTCCAGGCCAGAAAGTTTCAGAAAAGGAACGTAGGTGGAGTTATGGCTATGTATAGTTTAACAATAGAGGCTGGTAACATCAGTGAAATAACAAAGAGACATTCCATAATGCAATTTGCAAAAGGTTAAATAGATCCACCAACAAAAGCTTGTTCTTAGCAAAACTGTCTTTTCCTACAGCAGTTTTCTCAGTATGTTTACATAACAATAAAGTAACTTTAGGTTAACCTGCTCCAAGGGCATTTGTCCTTGAGCCAGCAATTTTGCTGTGTTACAATTCTTTATCTACAACAGAGACTTTAGCTTGGGGGAAAGTTTCCTGTCTTTAGAAGGCTTAACATTTCTATATGTAATTTTAAAAAGTTAGGTTATACCTGAAACTACAGGGCTTTGGAAACTAGGCCCTGTGAAATACATTTGCTTTATAAATGTTAGTATACTCCACAAAGGGCATTCCAGGTAGAAGTCTCTGTCTGTATAAAGGCACATAGTAAGCAGGAGCAAAACTTTATGCAAACTGCAGGGTAGATGGGGGAGTGAGTGGTTGGGATCTGGGAAAGAGGTGAGAGATGAGGTTGGAAAGTTGGTAGAGGCTAAGTTACAAAGATTCTAGAATTCCATGTTTAAAATTTAGTCTTTGGGGCCGGCCCAGTGGCTCACTCGGGAGAGTGCGGTGCTGATGACACCAAGGCCCCGGGTTTGGATCCCATATAGGGATGGCTGGTTCGCTCACTGGCTGGGCGTGGTGCTGACAACACCAAGTCAAGGGTTAAGATCCCCTTACCGGTCATCTTTTAAAAAAAATAAAAATAAAAATAAAAAATAAAATTTAGTCTTTGTCCTCTTGGGAAAGAGGATGAATTCTTCTGATACTTGGAATCACAGAATGTTAGATCTCTAGTCCATTTCTTCCATTCCTATTGGGATCATGGAATATTAGAGATGGAAGGAGGGATGCTAGCAATCTATTAGAATCATGGAATGTTAGAATAGAAAACGTGTTAGAAGTTGAGTACAAGGGCCGGCCTGTGGCTCACTCAGGAGAGTGCGGTGCTGCTAACACCAAGGCCATGGGTTCGGATCCTATATAGGGATGGCCGGTTGGCTCACTAGCTGAGTGTGGTGTTGACAACATCAAGCCAAGGGTTGAGATCCCCTTACCGGTCATCTTTACATAGGAAAAAAAAAAAAAGAAGAAGAAGTTGAATACAAAAATCCAATTCAGTTATTCTAAAGCATTTATGGGTCAGTAAGCCCCCCTGAATCTGAAAAAAAATTATAATACCTCTTTATAGAAAAGATGCAGTTATATACTTCTGCATACAATTTCAGGTAATTTACATACATCCTTGAACCCACCCAGAAGCCTCAAGTTAAGTTATATATTTATATATTTACCATTCTCCTGAATTTTGATGGTTAATAAGTCAAAATGCTAAAATGTGAAGAATTGGTCCAAAACCAAAAAACGAGTAAGTGGTCCCATGAGGACAGAAGTGTTTTGACTTTCAGTCCAAGCTCTTATCACATTAGGTCTTTTTGTTATAACTAGATAGAGACCTCACTTGGGAAGGTATCATAAATCATTCATCTCATTTCACTTAGCTTCCAACACAAAGCCGGATCCCAGTCAATCCGGTAAATGTTGATTTAAAGAGGACAAGTGTGGACAGCAGATGACACAGGATGTGAAGGGAGAGCTTATTCCCAGACTTTCAGAGACTTTGGTGTCTTTTGATGGCACACTATTGTTAGGGAGTTGTGGAAAAGAAGCTTGAATACTTTTTTTTTTTAAGTTTTTTATTTGGAAATAGTTACAGATTTATAGAAAGTTGCAAAAATAGTATAGAGAGGTCTCTGGGCCGACCCCGTGGTGCACTCGGGAGAGTGCAGCGCTGGGAGCGCAGCAGTGCTCCCGCCGCTGGTTCGGATCCTATATAGGGATGGCCTGTGCGCTCACTAGCTGAGCGCGGTGCGGCCGGTCACAAAAACGGAAAAAAAAAAAAGAGAGAGGTCTCATGTACTCTTCACCCAGTTTTCCCCAACGGTAACATCTTGTGTAACTATAGTACAATATCAAAACCAGGAAATTGACGTGAGTACAATCCACAGACCATATGCACGGGTCCCCAGTTTTATATGCACTCATTTATGGGTGTGTGTAGATCTATGCAATTTTATCATGAGTACATTTGTGCAACTACTACCTTAATCTATCTATAACTTATCACCACAAAGATCACTTGTGATATAATTGCATCCCTTTCACTCCCCTTCCCTCCCATCCCTAATGACAGGCAACCACTATTCTGTTCTCCATCTCTATAATTTCATCATTTTAAGAATGTTATATAAATGGGAACACAGAAGTGTATTTCAAAAAGTTCTTAGAGAGATTTGTATTATCTTTTAATTATATTTTTCACGAACTTTTTTTTTTTTTTCCCTTTTTGTCTTTTTTACTGACCGGTAACGGGATTGCAACCCTCGGTGTTGCCAGTGAGCGGGAACCGGTCTCCACATGGGATCCTAACCCTCGGCGGGAGCGCCACCACGCTCCCAAGCGGCGCACTCTCCAGTGCGCCACTGGGCTGGCCCTTTCACGAACTTTTTGAAGTATACCTTGTACATGTAACCCTTTGTGTTTGGCTTTTTTCATTCAACATAGTTCCCTGGAGATTCATCCAGGTTGTTTCATGTATCAATAATTTTTTCCTTTTTATTGCTGAGTAGTAATCCATGATATGGATGTATCACAGTTTAACAATTCACCAGTTGAAGGACATTTGGGTTGTTTCCAATTTTGCGATATTACAAATAAAGCTGCTATGAATTATTTTATGACATGGCCTTATGTAATCACATAATCTGTCTGAGCCTGGGGGGATAATAACTACCACACAGGATGACTCTGAATAATCAGTGAGGAAATATATGTATAGGAACTGGTACAGGGTCTGGCACAGAGTATACACTTAATTTTTTTAAACAGTAATCGTTATCAAGATATAACACTTACTTGAATGTGTAAGTTTTAGTGTGTGGATCACAGGCATTGCTATTACTGGCCATTCTTGAGCACCTGTGTGTATGTGACGCTTTATATTTACAGATGAGAAATTAAGGTCTCAAGAGACTAATTAAGTTGCCCTGGATCTGCCAGTGCATGGCAGGACTGGGATTCAAACCCGGGTTTAACCTAGAGACAATAGGAAGGCATGGAATGACTTTAAGCAGGGGAGGGATGTGATCAGATTTGTGTTTTAGGACATTCACTCTGGATGCATTGTAAAGAATATTGCTTCATTGCTGAATACTTAAGATTATTTCTGATTTTTCATTATTGAAATAATATGACAATCTTCTAGTGCTTAAAGCTTTTTCCATATTTTGGATTACAAGTGTCTGTTGCTATCAAGTCTATTTGGTCTCTGAGTTTGAAAAGCAAGAGTTCTAATAGAGGGGCTTGAATAGTAAGGGATACATGTACTTCTTTAAGCTATAATCTCCAAAGAGAATGGAATTAAATATTTTGCTATATATTGCCACCTTTCTTTATATAGAGATGTTTGATGAATAGAACCATAGGGCAATCCTTTATACTTCATGGATGGGCAAACTAAAGTTCAGAACGTGGAAATACTAGCCAGGGCAGAATCCAGGGCCCAGCAGTGAATGGGAGTTTTAGTTGCTCTGCATGCACACCAGCACTTGATAGTGTCATATTTTATTTGCTTTTGCTATGGTTTTTTATTGTTTTGTTTTTTTTTTTTTCACTCTAACCAACTGAGCTAACCACCAAGTTCTTATTGTCGTATTTTAAAAAAACATTCTGAAACATGCTTGGCAGTATCTCACTGTAGTTTTAATTTGAATTTTCCTAATAACTAATAATATTGAGTATATTTTCATGTGCTTATTTGCCATCCATATATCTTCTTTGGTAAAATACTTGTTTAAATCCTTTGTACATTTTTTATTGTTTTTTGTTGTTGTTCTCTTATTGTTAAGGGTTTTGGGTTTTTTTTAATTTATCCTGAAGCAGTTTTTAAAAAAATTGTTGATGGAGTTTGGATGTGTTGTCCCTTCCAAAACTCATGTGAAAATTTGATCTCCAATGTGGCAGTGTTAGAAACTGATTGAGTTGGGCCGGCCCGGTGGCGCACTGGATAGTGTGCCGCTTGGGAAGCGCGGCGGCGCTCCGATCCCGTTGCCGTTCCCCGGTCCGGTACGGGGGCAACACTGAGGGTTGCGATCCGTT
>NW_007726114.1:1012611-1051289 GCF_000696425.1 Galeopterus variegatus | reverse complement strand
GAAAAAAAAAAAAAAAAAAAAAAAAAAAAAAAAAAAAAAAAAAAAGACACCTGGATGATTAAAGTTCCATTTAAAAAAAAAAAGAAACTGATTGAGTCATGGGGGCGGATCCCTCATGCATGGATTAACGCTCTCCCTGGGGGAGGGGGGATTAATGAGTGAGTTCTGGCTCTATTAGCTCCTGTGAGAGCTGTTGCTTAAAAAGACCCTGGCACCTTCTCTCTCTCTCTTGCTTCTCTCTCTTGCTTCCTCTTGCCATGTGATCTGCTTGTACCTGCCAGCTCAGCTGCCTACCACTTTCTGCCATGAGTAGAAGCAGCCTGAGGCCCGTGCCAGATGCAGCTGTCCCAGAATCGTAAGCCAAATAAACCTCTCTTCTTTATAAATTACCCAGTCTCAGGTATTTCTGTTATAGCAACACAAAATGGACTAATACAATTTTGGTAAGATATACATAACATAAAATTGTAACCAATTTTAAGCATTCAGTGCCATTAAGCACATTCACATTGTTGTGAAACCATCACCACCATCCTTATTCAGAACTCTTTTTGTCATCCCAAACTGAAACTTTGTGCACATTAAATAGTAACTTTCCATTTCTCTCTCCCCCTAGTCCTTGGTAACCGCTGTTCTACTTTCTTTCTCTTTCGATTTGACTATTCTAAGTTCCTTATATAAATGGAATCCTATAATATTTGTCCTTTTATGTCTGGCTTATTTCACTTAGCATAATGTATTCAAGGATCATCCATGCTGTGGCATGTGTCAGAATTTCATTCCTTTTTAAGACTGAATAATATGTGTGTGTGTATGTGTGTGTGTGTGTGTGTGTGTGTGAGGGTACTTCAAAAAGTCAATGAAAAGATTTGTATTATCTTTTAATTCTATTTTTCCACACACACACAAAAAATTTTTTTTTGACCGGTAAGGGGATCGCAACCCTCCGCATGGTGTGGTCTGCACCACGCTCAGCCAGTGAGCACTCTGGCAATCCCTATATAGGATCTAAACCTGTGGCCTCGGCACTACCAGTGCCCCATTCTCCCGAGTGAGCCACGGGGCCAGCCCTTTCCACAAATTTTTTGAAGTAACCTTGTATTAAGGTATTAAGGCTGAATATGTATGTGTGTGTATGTGTATACATATATATATCACATTTTATTTATGCGTCTCTCTGTCATAGACATTTTACTTGTTCATACCTTTTAGCTATTGTGGATAATACTGCTATGAATATTGAGTTTCTGTTTACAGTTCTTTTGGGGATATATCCAGAAGTGGAATTGCTGAATCATATGGGAATTCTATATTTAATTTTTTGAGGAACCACCGTACTGTTTTCCACAGTGGCTATACATTCCCACTAGCACAGAAGGTTTTACTGTGGTACTTTACCAGTACCTTTGCATTCCTTATTGCACTGCATTGTTTTCTTTAATTAAAAATGTATTCAGGGGGCTTCTGGTCAAGATGGTAGAATAGATGGTCCCCAGTGTCACTCTCTCCCACAAATCAATCAATTTACAGCTATAAAAAAGAAACAACAGCCAAGCTGGGGCCACTAGAGTTCAGGGGAAGAAGAGGAGAGACCAATGGAGTACATGAAGGCAGGAGAAGCCATGATGAGAGAAAGAAAAAACTGCTCTGACCATTTCGTGTCATGGCTGTTCCAAGGCTGGGGCTGGTGAGCACATGAAGCAGGAGCTGGCAAAAGCCACAGCTGTGTTGGGCTGACCCATGGCTCACTCGGGAGAGTGTGGTGCTGATAACACCAAGGCCATGGGTTCGGATCCCATATAGGGATGGAGTAGAAGCAGCCTGAGGCCCGTGCCAGATGCAGCTGTCAAATCAATTTACAGCTATAAAAAAGAAACAACAGCCAAGCTGGGGCCACTAGAGTTCAGGGGAAGAAGAGGAGAGACCAATGGAGTACATGAAGGCAGGAGAAGCCATGATGAGAGAAAGAAAAAACTGCTCTGACCATTTCGTGTCATGGCTGTTCCAAGGCTGGGGCTGGTGAGCACATGAAGCAGGAGCTGGCAAAAGCCACAGCTGTGTTGGGCTGACCCATGGCTCACTCGGGAGAGTGTGGTGCTGATAACACCAAGGCCATGGGTTCGGATCCCATATAGGGATGGCCGGTTTGCTCACTGGGTGAGCGTGGTGCTGACAACACCAAGTCAAGGGTTAAGATCCCCTTACCGGTCATCTTTTTTTAAAAAAAAAAAGCAACAACAGCCAAGCTGGGGCTGCTAGAGCTCAGGGGAAGAGGAGGAGAGACCTGCATGAAGGCCAGAGAAGCCATGAGGAGAGAAAGAAAAAAACTCTTCAACTGTTTCGAGCCCTGGCTGCTTCCAGGCTGGAGCTGCTGAGCACACAGAGGAGGAGCCAGCAAAAGCCGCAGCTGTGCCCACCGGATGAAGTTGCATGGAGGCAGCAGCAGAGGAGAGGGACTTGGTGTCCTTCAGGCCAGCAAGACTACAAATGGGGTTCCTGTGGACCCACATAGGAGTGAGGAGCCACAACAACTGAAAAAAAAAGAGACACTCAGATGCTGGTGAGTCATCACAAGGGACCGGCATACATCCCGTCCCATGGGAAGCATTTACAACACAGGCGGTGGGGGAGACGGGCCCACCAGGAGAACCCTGGGACACAGCAAGGACAGCCGATCTGTCCCCCAATCAGCGTAGGACCACTCAGAGGATACTGGTCAGGAATATAGAATTGCATGGGGTGTGGTTTGATGAAAAGACTTAGACCCAGACCAATGTTTCTACACAACCCAGGTGCATTAGATTTCACTAAACCCGGAAGTCCTATAAAGTCAACCATTATAAACTGAGCTGCACAAAAAGCCTTCCCCAGGGAATCAACATCAATGCATCAATTTAGCTCAACCACAGAGCTCAAGCACTGATCCCCACAGGAAGTTCCCCCACTTTAGAAGTAAGCAAAGGACAACAAATTAATTCCAGCACAGAGTTTAAGTGGTGGGAACAGCAAATATTCCAACAGAGAACTGATGGAAAGAACAGTACCCACAACCAGGCACAAAGTTTGGTATTAACTAGTGAAGGCCTCATTTCACCGAAGAACACCTGTAACACCTAGAAGGGAAGTCCCGTGGGCTACCAAGCCAGAAAGGGGGGACAACCAGGCACACTGCCAGCATCATGGGGCCAGCCTGGGGTCTGGAAGCATGGAGCCAGTGACTGGGCCCTTTGCCCACAACCAGGCACACTGCCAGAACCATGGGGCCCTCCAGGGGTCCAGAGGCATGGAGCCAGGGACTAGACGCCCCTCCCACAACCAAGTACACTGCCAGTGCCAGGGGGCCCAGCCAGGGACCTGAGGCATGCATCTGGGGACTGGACCACCCCCCACAACCAGGCACACCGCCAGCACCACCACGTACTAGGTAAGGAGCATGCCAAAAACATCACCTCCATGTGGGTGGCCTACCACAGCCACTACAATAACCACGGCTGTTGCAAAAGTGGCCAGATGCCACAACCACTGTGCAGATGGACTGCCAGCCACTGGAGTGCATTGACACAAGGAGACCAGCAGAGACCAAAGAAAAGAAGAGGATGTCTCTATCCACAAAACTCATTCTAGAGTGAGAGAAGAAGCATCTGCTCTATGATAATATTGGGGGACCTGAGCACACCTCTCAGCATTGGACAGATCATCTAAGCAACAAATCAACAGAGTAACCATTACTCTTTCAGAAGGAGAGAAGAAATCTAGGGTTATCAGTGGTGGGGATTTGTAACAATATATATGCTAGTAATATTGATATGATCAACATATGTCAACGTTGAACCCCCAAAATATGTATAATCAATTATGATTCAACAAAAATTTTTTTTTAGAAAAGTGCTACAGATTTCATGTTTCCAGGAGCAGCCCTCAAATGGGCAGCTCTGAGACATGCTTAGCACGTTGGAGCCCCATTTGCCCACAAGGGTGACACGTTCATGTGCCTCTGTCAAAAAATATTTTTTAATTATGGAAGATCAGATGATATTTTTCCTTAGCTTTACTGACATACATATTATATTTGTGGATTCTCTATTAACCATCTCTGCATTTCTGAAATATGTTATTTCTTTTTTTTTTTTTTCCTTTTTGTCTTTTTTCGTGTCCGGCAACAGATCGCAACCCTCAGTGTCGCGCCTGTACTGGACTGGGACCGGCAACGGGATCGCAACCCTCGGTGTCGCGCCTGCACCTCGCTCAGCCAGTGAGTGGGAACCGGTCTGTATGTGGGATCCGAACCCTCGGCATGAGCGCCGCCGCACTCCCAAGCGGCGCACTGTAGCAGTGCGCCACTGGGCCGGCCCCTGAAATATGTTATTTCTAAATGTGCTATTCTATTTGCTTATATTTTAAGATTTTAAAAACAATATTTATAAATTAGATGAATATGTAGCTTTCTCTTTTTATGCAAATTTTATCAGGTTTAAATATCAATGTTCTCCTTACTTTTTGTCAAGAATTTCATAGTTTTCCTTCTTCTTGTGCTCTGGAATAGTTTAAGAAACATTAGGGTTATCTGGAGTTGTCTAAGAAAACTTCAGGACCTGATGCTTTTTTTTTTTTTGGTGATGAGAGAGCTCTTTTACAATTTCTCTATTTCTTCTATGAAAATTAGTCTATTTAGATGGTTTCTATAGGGCCACTTTGATAAATTATGTTTTTTCTAGAAAGTAATCCATAAAATCCTAGTATTTAAGTGTTGACAACTAATTTAAATTCTTAAAAAAGTCTGTCGAAACATGTCAGCCAGCTAGATATAGCCTATGGACCACCATTTTGCAACCATGGATTATGATCAAAGAATTTTGAACCTGAAAGAAGCCATATAGATCCTGTACTGGGAGTTGCACACAGGTAACATACCTGGCAGGTGACTTAATTGTGTGAGGTGAAGACTTTAGTAAATCAGACAGCCCATTCCTCAACTAATGACAAACAAATTTATTTTTAACAATATTTTAACCAAAACACTAAGTGGGTCAAATAAAGCAGCCCACAGCTCGGCTGGCCCACCATAGCCCAAGGGTGGCTAGTTTGTGGCCTCTGTCAGCCCAACTTCACCTCCTCCTAACCATGCCTCCTGAGCATCTCACATTTTAGCCACATCTCATGCTACCTGAACAGACCCTTCCCTTTCTTCATATATCTTTCATCACTTTTTTTAGTGAGACTTTCTCTGAGCATTTTGCTTCCCCACCATCTTGTTAACTCCTCGTGAGTAGGGACCATATCTTATTCACTTTCTTATGTTTTTTACATAGTTGAGGTTCTGTAAATGTTTGTGGCATTACTTTTATAATCAGCAAAACAATAAGATCTTCTCATCTTGAAAGTAAATTATTTGTGGAATTGAATCTAATTCTGTTTTTTTTTTTGTCTTTTGTCTTTTTCCGTGTCCGGCAACGGATCGCAACCCTCAGTGTTGCCCCCGTACCGGACCGGGGACCGGCAACGGGATTGCAACCCTCGGTGTTGCTCCTGCGCCCCACTCAGCCAGTGAGCGGGAACCGGTCTGTATGTGGGATCCGAACCCTCGGGCGGGAGCGCCGCCGCACTTCCCAAGCGGCGCACTATCCAGTGCGCCACCGGGCTGGCCCTATTATTGTTTTTTAATCAAAACTTTTTCTTCAGTAAGATGAAAACAGTAAAATTGTTCATATTAACTAGGGGAAATCTACACTGAATATTTAATAGCTGATGGAGTTTGGATGTGTTGTCCCCTCCAAAACTCACGTGGAAATTTGATCCCCAATGTGGCAGTGCCGAATCTAATTCTGTTTTATACAGGATAAAAATGAGGCCTGGAGTGTGGTTAAGTGACTTGCCAAGATCACATAGAAATAGGACCAGTGCTCTTTCTGGCATTCTAACCTATAATTGTTTCAATGATAAAATCAGGAACTGGAACACAAGTGGAATTTTCTTAATTTCCAAAACTGACTTTAATGGCAAACTCTTGAGTTCCCAGCCTGCCTCCTTGCAAACAACTTAGTTTAGATGTCTTTCAGGTAAATTAAGATCCAATCCAGTGATTTTGAGTGGAAGTAATTTCAGGCTTATTGACTTATCTTGGGCCAGTTCAAAGCTTTTCAAACTTCCTGACTGTAAATTAGTACAGCCATTATGGAAAGCAGTATGAAGTTTCCTCAGACAACTACAGATAGAACTACCATATGATCCAGCAATCCCACTGCTGATTATATACCCCAAGGAATGGAAATCATGTAGAAGGGATACCAGCACTCCCATGTTTATTGCAGCTTTGTTTACAATAGCCAAGAGTTAGAACCAACCTAAATGTCCATTGATGGATGACTGGATAAGGAAAATGTGGTATATATACACAATGGCATACTACTCTGCCATAAAAAAAAAAAAATGAAATACTGCTGTTCACAGCAAGTGGATGAACTTAGAGGAAACTACGTTAAGTAAAATAAACCAGGCACAGAAAAAGAAATACCCATGAGTGAGGACTCATAAGTGGGAGCTAAAATAAATAAATAAATAAGAAAGATGTGACAATCACAGTAATTTGTTGAACTTTCAAAAGGAGAGAAGAGGCCAATAGAGGTGGGAAAGGGGGAGCGGGAGGGAAGTTAGCAAAAAATTGGTAAAGGGCCACAAAAAATTATTACATTGTGTAATGTTGAATATACTAATTATCCTGATTTGAGAATCACATATTGCACACAGGTATTGATATTGAATGCTGTGCCCCACAGATATGTATAATTAATTATGTTTTGATAAAAAAAAAAAGAAAAGAAAAAGCTCTCCAAACTTCCTGCTTATTCTTCCACAATGTTGATCCAATTAACAGAGAAATTATACAACCACAGTTGGCAAGAGGTGAGGTTGGCAGTGTCCACTTTTGGGGTCACATTAAGTTCTTGGTCCTACCTACTGGCATCCTCTGATGCTCTTGTTAGTCTGCATATTCTCTTGTTGCTCTTGGATCTTCAGGTAACTCAGAGGACTGATAGGACACCCCTCCTGCCCACAGCCATGTTTCTCCACTTTCCACCATCTCTCTTGCCTTCTCTAGGCCCAGCAGTTTCTCTCAGGAGCCCCCTAAACTTTTGTAGGGGTTCCTTTTGTATTTCCTTCCTAAAAACTAGGTCTGTGGTGGGGAAGGCAAAAACTCCATACTGTTCTCTCTCTCTCTTTCTCTAAATCTTTCTCTTCCCCTGTTTCTCCCTGAGTTCTTTACATCTTTTCTCAGGGTAAGGAGGGAAAAAAAAGACCAAAACAGTTCTGTCTTTTCTCACCTCTGTGTGTGATTACTGTCTCACTTCAGGAATGGTGGCCTTTGAATTTAGTAATTCAGAGCCTTCCCAGCTGTCCAGCTGTCTTTATTCAGTGTCCTTCTATTTATCAGTTGGGGGAGCGCTGGCAGATACACGTAACTGAAGAGGGATGGCATATTTGGTGATACTTGAAATTAATTTTCCACTGAGAATTCTGGTGCAAGAGCAAATTGAGATCAATTGCCATCTTTAATCTAGTAGAAAAAAGTACTCTAGACCCTATATTCTTCTCTGCTTTTAGAAGGATCCTAGAGTCATTTGAGTTCCAATTCCTTTCAACATTTGACACTTCATTTGGTTGAGTTCTGATTTGCTGAATTTTCCTGATTATCCTGATTTAACAAGACTTATGGGACAGTGCCATACACCCACACTCCAGGGTCCCCAGGCTAAGATTTTGTATGTCCTTACCCCCAACCCAGAAGCCTCTTGTTTCTTTAACATGGCCCCATGACTCCGGCAGTCATTTAGCCACTTTAAACTCCAGACTCCTTGTGTATGGAGTTGGGTAGACGGTCCTCACCTTGTGGTGGTTGCAAGGATTAACTGAGATAATGCGTGGTGCTCAATAAATGTGAGACTCTCAGATTCCAGTTCTTTTCCATTGCCCCCTCTTCCTTCCAGGATCTTTCACTGTGACATAAGTAGATTCTGAGAATGAGATTTTCTCAGAAGAAGATGTACGGCAGCTGTTGGTAGGGTATGAGGAGTAGAGAGGAGCTCTTGCCTTGCCACGGAGGGACACTATCTGTTTTCTAGTATAACTGGATTCTTGGGGAAAGTTTTGTAGTCCTCTTCTTGACAGGCAAAGGAGCAAGTTGTGACATTTGTCAACTCAGGAGCAATGAAGAGATTTACAGTATCTCATGTCTGGCAGCGTCTGAAGAAGGAAACAGTAAGGAGATTCAAGAGCCCTGGGGGTGGGAGAAGAGCGAAAGATTGAACAGACAGGTGTTTAGAGGAAGAAAGAGGCAGGCGTAGGAGGGGGCCTTGGATGAATGGTGGACACCCTCTACCTTTTGGAGTCATTGTGGCACAAAGGAAGGAACTCTAGACTAGGCTTCAGAAGGGCTGAATTCTGACCCCTGCCCTGTAGCCTACTATCCTCTCCCTCGACACTGGGCAAGCCACAGACCACACTCTGAGCCCCTGAGTCCTGTTCTGTACCCACCCTTTCTGCTATTACGAGATCCAGAGAGAAAAAGGCAGGGTGGCAAGGTAGAATAGTAGGTTAAGCTTATGGGCTCTGGAGCCAGACTGCCTGGGTTTAAATCCCCGTTACCTATTAGTCATGTGACCCCAGGCAAATCACTTGGTTTGCTGTGCCCTTGTTTTCTCTTCTGTAAAGGCTGGTGATAATATTAGTATCTACTGCATGACTTTACTGTTGAGGATTAAATGAATTAATACTTATTAGAACAGTGCTTAGAATAGTGCCTGACAATAGTGAGTCATATTCAATAAGTATTAATTTTATTAATAAAGTACCTTTCCCTATATTTCCTTTATATATCTAATTTTTAAAGAAATATAGTATTCAGGTAAAGCTCTTTACCATCCCATGCCCTTTTATTTCTCTTCACTAGTAACTACTTTCCTGAGGCTGGTGTTACCCTTACTATTTATATTTTTATGTATTATTGCATATGTGTATATCCATAAACAACATGTAGTATGTGGCACACTTTTTAAAAATTACACCATAAATAGCATCATAGTTCACTTTTTTCCACTCAAAATTTTTTTAGCTTTATACACATTGACACACCCAGATCCAATCCTGTGACTGTATCTAGTGCATTGATTCCTTCATCTACTGATGGACACCTCATGCTATCTCCTTGTGCACATATGTGAGTTTTTCTAAAGAGTATACTTGAAGTATGTACAATTCCTTGATTGTAAAGTACACACATCCTCAACTTTATAAAATGTTGCCAAATTGCTCTACAACTTGGTTGTATCTTGTTTCTCAGTTCTCCAATCATAAGTGTTAAGACTGCATCTTACTTGAATTTTAATTTCCATTATTTCTAGTGATGTTAAGAATCTTTTCATAGTTTATAGGTGATTTTAATTTTCCCTTTGAATTACCTGTTCATATCTTTGCTCATTTTGCTGTTGGGTTGTTTCTATTTTTCTTTGGATTTGTAGGATTTAAAAAAAAAATCCTGGATAGTAATTCTTTGTCGATTATATGCATGACAAATATATTTTTTCAGTCTGCAGTTTGTCTTTTCACTTTGTTTATGATTATACTTATGAAGAGAAGTTAGTAAGCAGAAGTCTTTATTTAGTTTTTACTTATTTTTATTATGAAAATTATTAAACATAAAAGTTTTTTTTTTAGGATAATTAGTATATTCAACATTACACAATGTAATAATTTTTTGTGACCATTTACCAATTTCTCACCAACCCCCTTTCCTTCTCCCCCTTTTTTTTTCACCTCTGGTAACGTCAGTTCAGCAAACATAAAAGTTGAATATAATCATCCATTAGATCTAACAGTCAATATTTTGCTGTATTGGTTTTATGTATTTGTGTGTGTGTATGTTTGCTGAGTCATTTGGAAGTAAATTGCGTACTTTATGATACTTCTTTCTTGGAGATAACGACATTATCCCACAAAACCACAATACCACTGTAATACTAAAAAAAAATAGCACTAATTCCCTAATATCATCTAATATCCAGTCATATTCAATTTCCTCATTTGTCCCTAAAATTTTTTATGGCTGGTTGTCATGAGCCAGAATCCAGTCAAGGTTCATATTTTGCATTTGTTTGCGTGTCTCTAACAGCCCCCACACCTTGTTTTTTCCCTCATGAAATTGACTTGTGGAAGAAACTGGTCAGTTGACTTGTGGATTATTCTACTTTCTGGATTTTCCCCTATCGCCTATATTTACTTGGCTAGTAGAGTGGCTGCCCTTACTCCCATATCTGTATTAGGATGGAGAGGCTGATTTGTTTCCAGTCCCGATTCCAAATTCCCAGCGAAAGGATAGAGTGGCCCATCTTGGATTAGGTGTTATATTAGTTGTTTAATTACTGCTAACAAATTACCACAATTTAGTGGCTTAAAACAATGCAAGTTTATTATCTTACAGTACTTTGGGCTAGAAATCTGACTCAGGTCTCCTTCAGCTAAAATCAAGTTGTCATCAACCTTTCTCAAGTCTCTAGGGAAGAGCCATTCCCTTTCCTTTTCTGCTTCCAGTGGCTACCCACATTCCTTGGCTTGTGGCCTCCTTCCTGTAGCTTCAAAACCAGCAGTGTTGCATCTTTCTGACCATTCTTCAGATCCATCTCATTCTGAAATTCAGGCTCTTTGCATCATCCCCACGCTGCTTTCAGTTACTTGTGCCCTTTATTTTCTGGACTTGACATTTAGCTAGTGGTGTCTTGGTGAATGTTTAACAACTGGCTGCTGTGGAGGGAGAGATGCCCTGATTTGTAGTAGTTGCCAATTTCTGTGGCATAAATACTCCCACCATGGCCAGTTTCAAGCTACCAACATAGTTTCAACAGGCTTGCAAATGTTGGGAAAATGTAACCATCACTCCAGCACACCACTGCATTACTGTTAAATTTCACCTTGTTTGGCACCATCCAGCCTGCTGATAACGGTTGAGAACAGATGGTTTCCATTGATCATTTGCTTTTTCACACAGGGGCTGTACCAGCTTGCTATGGATATCATGGTGATGATCCGAGTATGTAAAATGTTCCGCCAAGGCCTCAGAGGATTCCGGGAATATGAAATCATTGAGGCTGCTCACAGAAAGCGCCCTATCTTCTCCTTCTGGGATGTAAGCAGCCGGGCTCAGCAGGATTAAAAGGGCTTAAGGGAGTTCAATAAATAGCATCCTACTTCCCAGCTCAAGCTCAGAACCAACTGAGAGAGAAGACAAAGGGTAAAGCAGATGGGAGACCCAACTGTCACTTTTATTAATGACCAGACTTATATTGGAGAGGGTGACTCAATATCATCAAGAAAGAGGGTTACCTAATACTGAACCCCAGAATTAGACAGCCTGACATGCCTAGTCACAGGCAGTGCTGGAGCAAGGTAGGCCTCCGGGGCAATAGCAGGGCCTGTAGTGTTCTACTGATACACCTCCGTCCACGTGGGAAGAAACACTGGGAGTGGAGAAGGAGCAGTCTCCATTCCAACGATGATCAGAAGAGCCAGAGGACGCCAGGAGTCACAGTAGAGTCGGGGTTTTCTAAACTCCCACGTAATATGTAGTCTCTACTTTCTTTCCTATCCCCCTATTTATATGAAGGGAGCATTTTCAGGCCCTGTTCACTATAGTGATCATGCTTTCTAGATTTTCTAGATGGTCCAAATTTAAAATATTTTATCCCAGTTGTAGATCATGAGCCCTTTTTTGGCTCAGAAAAGTTGATTACCATTCTGTTAACTTGTTCTGGTTCCCCAAAGGTATCTTCATTACTATTCATTGAATTACCGCAGGCTTCAAAGTTTCCCTAGCTAACTCCTGGACAAACCCTGCCCGTTTTTCTGTTGTGCCAAGAGTGACTAGATCCAGCCCTCCGCGCCCCCGCATCTAGCAATTCACTCCAAGACATTTCCCAAGGTGGTTTCTGAAGAACAGTGGCTGAAGAGAGCGGTATAGAGGGTGGTGATGGGGAAAAGAAGGCAGGCTTCGATTGGTTTCTAAGGGTCCAGAAGTCCACATAACTAGTGTGTATGACAGGGTCTAAGATACAGAAGGGAGTAGGGGCCTGTAAGCCAGCTGGAGAGGAAGGACATGCCCCATCCAAAGACATTCAAATTCATATATTTTAAGACACTGTGCTGGCAAAAGCAAACAAGTGTGCAGCCCTGTGGTTGGGGCATGAAATGAGGAAGGGATGGAGTAGAAGAGTTGTACCCTGAGAGAGAAACTCAGGTCAACTCTTAGGAAGGACATGCTGACTCTCAGGGTGGCATGCAATGGTGAAACAGTGGGCCCTGGAGATCAGGGGGCTTTGGTTACCAAAAGACTTGGGCTGATGCATTGGGTAGGTAGAAGCTGAAGACCCAGAGTCAAGCTTGTTTGTCAGGGGAATGTGAGTCTGAACCTAACCACATTGCCCAGCCAGAGTGGCCTTGAGCAGAGCAGAAGCCTCACAAGGGCAGCCCTCGGGGTCATACGGTTGTCAGGTGGAGAGCTGGAGGATGGCTGTGTAAGGTCAGGTGGAGAGAGCCATAGACTGGTTTTCAGTAGAGCATGTGAACACAGATATTTCCGAGCACCACCTCTTTCCTTTCCACAGCCTCCCTGAGAAGCACCACGTGGACATACCAACCATAAATGGGCCAGCAAGTGTGGGGAAGAAGACAGGATCTAAGTGGGCTCCAGGAAATAATGTGAGGTACACCTAGGGAGGAGAACGGGGGGCCTTCTTTGGCTCAGGATGGTCAGAGTCTTGTTTGTCCCTTTCCTTCCCTCCTCCCTCTTCCTACATATTCTCTGCTCTTTCCACAACCTCTCTTCACCTGTCAGAAAATAGGGTTGGATTAATTCTTCCCTAAAGTCTCTTACAACTTTTCCTCCTGGCTGTGTTATCGAACCCAAGTCTGACTGTGCGCTGCCAAACAGAAACAAATGACCTGAAAGTCAAATGTTGCTGAAAAGGGAAGGCAACTTTATTCAGAAAAACTGGCAATCTGGGGCCGGCCCGGTGGCGCACTGGATAGTGCGCCGCTTGGGAAGCGCGGCAGCGCTCCCGTCCGAGGGTTCGGATCCCATGTACAGACCGGCTCCCGCTCACTGGCTGAGCGAGGCGCAGGAGCAACGCCGAGGCTTGCAATCCCGTTGCCGGTCCCCGGTCCGGTACGGGGGCAACACTGAGGGTTGCGATCCGTTGCCGGACACGGACAAAAAAAAAAAAAAAAAAAAAAAAAAGAAAAACTGGCAATCTGAGGAGATGGCAGTCTAAACCGTCTAATATTCTCAATTAACCAAGGGTTTTTATGGGTTAAGAAGTGGGAAGTAAAAAGCAGGAGGGGGCACATGAGCTGCAGGGGCAACATGAAGGGGGCCAGGTGCAAAATCTTGCCAAAGTTCCATCTGGTTTCTATTCACATACTCTATGTTATCTTAGGGTCCTGCAGGATTTTGATTTGCTTCAGGGTGGGGGCAGCGTAGCTTTATAGATAGCTTCCTTGGTTTCTCAGGGTCTGGAAAACGGTTCTATACTTATGTAAATAATGCCATCCTGCCCTGTAACCAAGGTTCGAAATATCAACTAACCCTGAGAAAAGAAGGAACTCAGAGAAATTCATGCTAAGATAACCTTTATGCTTATCTTATATTCTGCTAGACTAGCGTACTCTCTACTTCTGGGGATTCAGCCAGCAAGTCTGCCTTGCAAACTTCTTCCAAGGCTGAGGCCTGCTCCAGCCATAGAGGAAAAGGTTCAAATATGATCAAATATGGGGCGGGGGTCCTACTGCTACAGCCACACTCTAAACATGGACTTGGGTTTGCCCAAAGCCTTGGGTTTGGATCCCAGCTAGACCATTTACTTCCCGTGATATCCTTGGGCAAGTTCTTTTACTTACCTCAAGTCCCAAATGTGCCTTAATAAAACCTGCTTTGTCCTGATATTAAATGGAGTGAAATAAGGAAGATACACCATGCTTGGCTCATAGGCACTTAACAAAGTTTGGCTTCATTTGTTCCTTCCTTTTTATCCCTCCTTTTATTTTTTCTTTCTTTTTCTCTGTATGCTTTCCTGTTTGTTCACTTCTTTTCCCTCTTCCTTTTCTCTCTCCATCTTCTTCTCTGTTTTCTCTTTATCCTCCTTTCTCTCTCCCCACTTCATGTTTCTCTGACTTCACAATAATATGTTGTCAATGCTGGACCCAAGTTTAGTGCTGAGTTGGGGCTTTTGACCAGAGGTGGACATGAAAGGGCCAGCTGGTAGAAGGTTGCCCAGGGCTTTCTGCCCACCACAGTGGTCCAGGTACACCGAAGGGTTTCAGATGGAAAGTTCTGGGGGCAGTCTTGCTGATTCTTCCTCCTTTCTCTTTCAGAAAAAGAAGCAAGGCCGAATCACATTTAATACCATGGACTTTGTTGCAGAGGAGGTATGCATAGCTCTAACCTTGCTGGGGGGGAATTTTCTTTCTGTACCATAACCTGGAGGAAGCACTGGGCTGGACATCAGGAGAGCTGGTCCAGGCTCTGCCGCCAACCCAGTGTGTCACCCTGAACTAGCCACTTGCCTATACAACAACTGATCTCAGTGATCCCTTCAGGCCCTGGCATTCCAAGACTGGGAGCACCCCTGAACCAGTTGTCACTGTATAGCTGAGCAGAACCAATAGGGGCGAGTTCCTGGGACTGGATCCGTGGGAAAACAGCAGAAAGCAAAGCAGAGGATGTGAGAACCCCAGAGAGAGGAGAAAGAGTCTGGGTGGTGGGAAAACCCTGGTCTGTGAGTGAATTCTGGTTCTGCCCTGAACTCTCTAAAAGATGCTGGGCATACCTATCCCGTCTGGGTGTCAGATGCCCTTCAATATAGTCCTTCTACTCAGATGAAGGAATGCCTTTATATCTGTGCGAAGCTTTGAACTTTTTCTCTGAATTTCAAAATCATTGTTATCTTCTTGTCTTCTCCCCACAAAATCCTGGATATTAAATTAAATTTTAAAATCCAATTTAAAATTAAAACCTATTTATAGGGAAGATCTGAAGTTCTCAACAGTGGAGACCTCACTTGACCTTGGCCTGGTATAGCCATGTTAATTTTTCTCTCAGGGAAAGAGGAGATAACAGAACTTTATCACTGATACCCGATCTACCCATCTCTTCCCTTCCTCCCCATCCCTCTCTTAGAGCCAAGGTATAGCTTCTGTTCCTGCCTGTTCTGGGCACAATCTAATTTTTCATGCCCCCTCATGTATGAAGCATGCTACAGCTTGAATGTTTGTCCCCTCTGAAACCCATGCTGAGATTTGATTCATGTGGAGTCTTAAAAACGTGATTAGGTCTTGAGGGCTCTGCCTTCATGAATAGATTAATGCCATTATTCCTGGAGTGGAAGACTGGGTTTGTTATAAAAACGAGTTCAGCCTGATTTCCTCTCTCTGTCTCCCATGTTTGCTTCCACCTTTTGCCCTTCTTCCATGGGATAATCATACAGCAAGAAGGCCCTCTCCAGATGCCAGAGCCATGCTCTTGGACTTCCCAGCCTCTAGAGCCAGGAGCCAAATAAGCATCTATTGTTTATAATTTACCCAGTCTGTGGTGTTCTGTTATAGCACCAGAAAATGGAGTAAGACAAAACATAATCATTGAAATTCTGTCTTTCCTCAACTTTCCAGACTGGCCTGTGTCTGACCCTGGGCATTGAAGGTTACCCAGATGGTACCCTTCAGACAGGAGAAATGAGGGTCCTGTCTGAGAGCCACAGAACTCTAGAGATAAGGGCAATTCTGTGCATAGCAGTAAAGGGAGAGAAGAGGACACAAAGGGAAAATCCACTGTTATAGGCAAGGCCTATAGGTGGCCCTCAGATGAGTCATGTCTGACTCTGGTTCCAACACAGAGAAGAAGTATAGAAACCCAATTTAAAAACCTGCCCTTCGGGCCAGCCTGGTGGCGCACTCGGTAGAGTGCAGTGCTTGGGAGTGTGGCAGCGCTCCCACTGAGGGTTCGGATCCCATATAGAGACTGGTCTGCTCACTGGTTGAGCGCGGTGCGGGCGCGACACCAAGGGTTGCGATCCCATTGCCGGTCGCGGTACGGGCGCGACACTGAGGGTTGCGATCCCTTTACCAGTCACGAAAAAAGACAAAAAAAAAGACAAAAAAAAAAAAAAACCTGCCCTTCAAGTAACTCCTAAAGGATATGGGGTTTCTTTGGGATGAGAAAAAGTTTCTAAAATCAATGTGGCAGTGGTTGCACAACACTGTGAATACACTGAAAACCACTGAATTGTACACTTTAAACAATGAGTCATATGGTATGTGAATTATATCTCAATAAAGCTGATAAATGCATATAATAAAATATGAGGGTACTTCAAAAAATTCATGGAAGGATTCGTAGTATCTTTTAATTTGATTTTCCCACAAACTTTTTGAAGTACCCTTGTGTATAATACATACACACACACACACACACACACACACACACACACGTATATATGTATACATATTTAAGCTGCTACTCAGCACAGCACTTGAATTCTGACAGAAAACTAAGCCTCAACATAGTCCATATTGGGCCTCTAATAACATTGAACTTCTCAAAAAGGACTCTTAGAATTAGAGAGGCTTAGAATCGTCTACTCGTTTATTGTAGCAACTGTGAGAGGGTGGAAACAGTAACAGTTCAAAACCATTATTTAAGAAAACATTAAGTGAAAAAAAGCAAGGTGCATAAATGATGTCTAACATTTATGGAAATAAAAAACAAAACAGTCCTATATATATTCTGTGGGCACATGTACGTGTATACATAAAAATGGTAAACTCTGAGGGTGGGGAGCAGATCTGGATTGGGAGTGGTATAATACAAGGGGATTTTTTTTCCCCTTTTTTTTGTCTTTTCTCGTGACCGGCAACGGATCGCAACCCTCAGTGTCGCGCCCGTACCGGACCGGGACCGGCAACAGGATCGCAACCCTCGGTGTTGCGCCCGCACCTCGCTCAGCCAGTGAGCGGCCGGTCTGTATGTGGGATCCGAACCCTCGGTGGGAGCACCACCGCGCTCCCAAGTGGCGCACTGTAGCAGTGCACCACCGGGCCGGCCCCATACAAGGGGATTTTAACCATCTGTATTCTTCTGATTTCTAATGGAAAATATGACCATGTATTACATGTATCTTAAAAAAAGTTTTTTATACATAAGAAAAAGAAAACAAGTATACTTAGATGTTAATGGCTAATTCTGGGTGGTAGGATTATGGGCAGTCACTCTCTCTTGATCCTTCCTGTCTGCTGGAGGAACACATAAGGGTATGGCTGACCTCGAGTGAGTAAAGGGAGAGCTGTGGGAAATGGTGTTTGAGAGGCAGGCATGAGCCAAGTCCCCTGGGCCCCGTTTGAAGTATATTTCCTTCTCCCCGGCTGCCAGACATTTTTTTTGAGCTCCTAAGGCAGGTCTAGATCTGTATCTAGTTGCGGAGAATACTGGGTTGTATAACATCCCCACTCTGCTATTACGGAGCTAATTAGGAGTTAAGGTGATAAAACTTACCTGATAAATGACAAGCAGAGTCAGTTCTAGAGGAATCCAGAGAAGAGAGTCTCTAAGGGTTGGGTTGGTGAGAGAGAATTCCTCCAGGATGTTTGGCTCATACACACCAAGGGCATCTGTGTTTTGTCGTAATTGGACACCATGATAGAAATCCCAACAGGTTATTGACAGCAAGAGAGAAAAAGGAGCAAGATTGGACTTGACTCAGATCATTAAAATGGCCAACTCTTCCATAGCCCTTGCTGTATGCCAGGTGCTGTTGTAAGCCTTTTATACATAAAGATTCTGCTATTTATACATACAGGTTCTGCTAGTTTCAGAAAGGGAAACTGAGGCTCAGGGGAAGTGACTAGTCCCAGAACATACAGCTAGGAAGAGTAGCAGGGTCAAGGCCCAAACCCAGGCATCTGGCACCAAAGCTTGTGCACTTCTTTTTTTAATACTTAATTTTTTAGAGCAGTTTTAGTTGTACAGCAAAACTGAGAAGGTACAGAGATTTCCCATATATCCCCTGCCCCCACAAATGTTTGGCCTCCCCCATTATCAATGTCCCCCACCAGAGTGGTACATTAGTTTCACTCGATGAACCTTCAGCCCATGCACTTTTTAATCACTGAGCCACACTGCTTTTCTGAGTGAATAAGCAAGGCTTCGGATATGTTGTTCTCATGTCCAGAATTCTTCACCATGTCTCATTTACATTTTGCTTCTATGACAATTACTGTTATGTAAGACTGCCAGCATCCATTCATTCTTTCCATAAATACTTATTTTGCTGAGTGCCTACTATGTGTGTGTCAGTATTGTAGAGTGGTAAACAAGATAGATAAGGTCACTATCATGTTTATATTGGGGCTTATATTCTAGAGCACCTTTGTCCAATAGAACTTTCTCTGATAATAAAAATATTCAGTAATCTGTATTGTCCAATGTGGTAGCCAACAGCTACACGTAGCTATTGAGCACTTGTGGCTAGTATAACTGAGGAACTTAATTTTTAATTTAATTTTAATTTAAGTAGTGATAGAGTTTGGATGTATTGTCCCTGCCAAAACTCACGCAGAAATTTGATCCCCACTGTGACAGTGTTGGAAGCTGTTTGAGTTATGGGGGCAGATCCCTCATGAATGGATTAATGCTCTCCCTGGGGGAGGAGGGCCTGAGTGAGATCTCGCTCTATTAGTTCCGGTGAGAGCTGGTTGTTTAAAAGACCCTGGCACCTCCTCTTTCTCTCTCTTCCTTTCTCTTGCCATGTGACCTGCTTGTTCCTGCCAGCTACCTGCCCCTTTTTGCCAGGAGTAGAAGCATCCTGAGGCCTGTGCCAGATGCAGCTGTCCCAGAATCGGAAGCCAAATAAACCTCGGTTCTTTATAAATTACCCAGTCTCAGGTATTTCTGTTATAGCAACACAAATGGACTAATACAAATAGCCATATGTGGCTAATGGCTACCATATTGGACAGTGCAGTTCTAGTGTATGTAGGCTGGGGAAATGACAGCCAACAGACACATTAACATAAAGGATTAAGATCATTTTGAAAAGTGTTAAATGCTTTTAAGAAAATGATACAGAGCTGGCTTAGTCCCTTTTCTGGTGCAATAACAGAATACCACCGACTGGGTAATTTATAAACAATAGAAGTTTATTAGCCATATGTGGCTAATGGCTACCATATTGGACAGTGCAGTTCTAGTGTATGTAGGCTGGGGAAATGACAGCCAACAGACACATTAACATAAAGGATTAAGATCATTTTGAAAAGTGTTAAATGCTTTTAAGAAAATGATACAGAGCTGGCTTAGTCCCTTTTCTGGTGCAATAACAGAATACCACCGACTGGGTAATTTATAAACAATAGAAGTTTATTTGGCTCACGGTTCTGGAAGCTGGGAAGTTCAAGATCAAGGGGCTTCAAATTGTGAGGACCTTCTCGCTACATCATAACATGGCAGTAGAAGGCATTACACAGCAAGAGAGGGCGAGAAAGAGCACATGAGACAGAGCGAAAAAGGGGACTGAACTCCCATGATAACTAACCCAACTAGCCTTCTCCAGAGATAATGACATTAATCCATTCATTTAAGACCTGATCATAAAGGTCCCACCTCTTTTTGTTTGTTGGTTGGTTGGTTGGTGGTGCTTTTTTGGTGGCTGGCTGGTAAGGGGATCCCAACCCTTGACCTTGGTGTTATCAGCATCACGCTCTAACCAAGTGAGCTAAACGGCCAACCCAAGGTCCCAACTCTTAATATCATCACAGTGACAATTAAATTTCAACATGAATTTTGAAGGGGGCATTCAAGCCATAGCAAGAGCCTACAATGTGCTGGGCAAGGGGGCCTGCTATTTTAGCTTGGATGATCCAGTGGGGACTTGCTTAGGATGTGGCAGCATATGAACTGAGACTAGAATGATGAGGAGGCAGCCATGTCCATGTGAAATCCAGGGGAAGAACATTCCAGGCAGAAAAAAATAGTCCAAGCAAAGACCTCAAGACAGAACCAAGCTTGGTACATGCCAGGATAGGCAGGAAGCTCAAGGATAGAGAATGAAGGGGAGAGGTAAAAGATAAGGTTGGAGGGAAGCCACTGGGGGGTATTAACAATTCACAGTACCATTTCCCCAGTAGGTGGGAGTGGTGGGTGAATGGATAGATTTGCCCCTCCCTGCACTAGTTCAGGAATCCTGGTTCACTAGGGAAGAAAAGTTTTAGCTGACAGTCTCTGGAAGGTTCTCTTTGCCCCTGAGTCTCCTGTGGCACGCTGAGGTCTAGCCTGAGACAAGGATACAGGTCTCCCCTGACTGCAGTGTGCAGGGCACCTGGAGCCAAGGGAGCCCCATATTGCCTGGGAGAATCAATGAACAATTGATTCAATTGGAAAGGATATGGGCCTTGGCATGTAGAAGATCTGCTCATAATGCTGCCTGAGTTTCTTCATCTGTCCAATGGGAATAATGGTTCTTGGGCTGGCAAAGATGTGGTGAGATGGGCATGTAAGATGCTTACCCCATGCCTGGCACACAGTAAGCACTCATGGCACATTAGCCACTATTGTATGGGGAACAGGAAAGTGTACAAGCAAGAGTGTGGGAGTTGCCAGCTGGCCGGTGGGGGAAACTCCTGGGTCTCATGTGTCACTCTGGCCCTCTCTTCCTAGGGTCACTTTCCTCCAAGGGCCATTCAGATCATGCAGAAGAAACCTTCCTGGAGAGCAGAGCATGAGATCCAGGCCCTCTGTAACGTCTTGCAGGCTCTGGATAGCTACCGGAACTATGCGGAGCCCCTGCAGCTGCTCCTGGCCAAAGTCATGCGCTTTGAACGGTCAGTGAAGGAGACATAGCACTTGGCCCTTGGGCTGGGCAGGAAGAGCCTGACTGAGAAGATGTGACAGGTCCTGCCCACCCCTCTGTAGAATATCAGCCTTGAAAACTCTTGTGTCAGTTCACCTTAATGCTTGCTCACTGTGTAGTTGCAACACAGTTGATCTCATTCACTTATTGAGACTCTTATTTCTCTTTTATTATCTCTATTTTTTTCATTAACCTCTAACTGAAATTTATCATTTCCTTCAATCACAAATGTAGGCAACAAATCACTGTATTATTAGCCATACCAGTGACTTTTTCACTGGAAGAAATCACACGTATTTTCACATCATATTCAAGTTGTAGATTTCTCTAAAAATCATGATCATCACATCTTCAAAATTATGGTAGTTTTAAGATCTGCTAGAATCTTGTTATTCGGTGCCTTAATAAAGACTCACATATATTGCTATATCACAAATTTGGGTTTTTAAAAACATTTGTTAACTGTAATTCTGCCAGATTTTATTTTATACATTTAAGACATTATTTTGTGAAGGTTTCATCATACTGTCAAAAGACCCATGGCACAAAAAGTTGCCACTTAAATACCTTGTATTGGAGAAGTCTAAGGGGTGCATGTGGGAATATTGTCATTTCCAGAACATCTCAATGGCTTCAGAGGGGCAGCCTAGCAGAGTATTCGAAGTACGGCTTGTCTTGAAAATCCAGGATGTAAGGTTACTATAGGCTTTTACCAATATCTTCCTTCATGGAAGTCACAGTCTACGACATAAACACTAACTACAGGTTAAGGTCCTTTGTGGCTGGTGCACGATCCCTTATGACTAGTGCAGGGTGCTCACAGGGGGAGGAGATAACCTTCCAGCTGGCTTGGTCAAGAGTTTAACAGAAGAGGTTGTGTTTGAACAGGTAGATTTGACAGGTGGAGGTGTAGACAAGGACATTCCAGGCAGAGGGAACCGTTTGCTTTGTTCTAGCCCAGTGAAGAAGAGCGAGTAACCACTGTCTATAAAGTAAGATTTCATGGCAGGCAGAGTGGTGACACGGAAAGAAAAAGAATCACAGGACTAGAAGCTCTGGAATTTAATGCCACATCTGCCCCAGTGTGACCTCAGGCAAGCCACTTAACCTTTCTGAGCCTCAGTATCCCAATCAGTGAAATAAGGATAATAATATAGACTTTATTAAGGAAAATAATAAGATTTGGGGGACGATTAAGTGAGGTGATGATTGTTAAAGTCCTCTACTAGTTGATTATTTCTGGGCCTGGGAATTGGCAGCTTAAACAGGATTCTTCCATTTGCTAGTCTCAGAAATCCCAGCCCAAGGGAATGGACTAGTGGCTCATGTATCTGAAAAGTCCTGGTATAGTTCACCAGCTTCAGGCTCTGGATTCAGGGGCTCAGTGTCACCAGGACCTGGTGTCTATCTTTCTCTCTCTCAGTCTCTTGGCACTTCATTCATATAAGCCTCCTTCTCAGCCAGACTCTTCCCTCATAGTGGCAAGATGGCTGCCACAGTCACAGCTCCAAACTTCCATGTTTCCAGTTTTAGTCTGATGGGAAAGAGAATACCTCTCCCTAGTCGGTCAAGTCAGAGCCTTGGAATTAATTCTTTCTGAACCAGATTGGCTTTGAATCATCACTGGGGTCAGTGATACCCTGACTGAGAGTTGAGAAAGGGTAGTTCCCCCAAAGCAAAATCAGGGTACAGTTGATGGAATAAGGTAATCAGATGCTTGACAGCAAAACAACAGATGTCTGCTGTGGGAGATTCAGGGTCTAGCGCTGACTTGGTTGTGGCTCACTGTGACCTTCAGAGAGCCGTGGGCTCTCTGGACCCTACTGTCCTCATCCCAAAAGTGTAGATTGAGCTAGACGGTCTCTGAGTGTCCTTCTGGCTCTAGCTCTGGGAGTCTGCATTTGAATGAACACTGGCCTGTGCTCCCTTATCTTCAAATTCTCATTTCCTGGCTGCATATTCCTGCCGTCTCCCATCTAGTTATTGTCATCTGGGGCATCTCCTCTTTCCTGCATCGATACAGATCCCAGGCTGATACCAGCCTCTGGTTTGTACCTGATCAAGCCCACAGCCAGAAGGGAGAATGAGGCTACTGACTGCAGCCTAATGCAGTCCTCTGTCTGTCCTCTGATCTCTCCCCTCAGGAGTTTGCCACAGCATTATAAGGCCAGAGGGTGTTCTAGGAGCTCAGAAGAGGAGACACTGCTGTGAGCTGGGTCAGGGAAGACTTCCTGGAGGAAGTAGGATCTCAGTTCCTGAAAGAATCTGAATAGGTAGAGAAGAGAGGGAAGGCTGTTCCAGGCAGGCTCAGCAACATGGACAAATTGATGGAACAGAGGGAGTATCATCTGCCCGGAGCAGAGTGTTGATTCTCCTGCTGCTGTTCGAGCCAGTGAGTTAGGAAAGAATGGACGGTGGCAGTGTGGAGGGGGAGGAGGAAGAGAAGGACCTGCTGAGGGCAGTGCCACGAACTCAGAGTGGGGGAAATGGCTGCAGTCTGGAAAACGCATTCCCTGCCTGTCACCAGGGCACTTCTACGATGGTCACTCATCAGACTGGGCAGAGACTAAAGGGTAGACTTTTGGGCTCCCTACCATCTTCTGGTAAAATGCTAACTTAGCCCAGCTTTGGAGGCCTTTAATGATTAAACCAATCAAATTTCTTTCCCACCACTCCCTGCCCCCTCTCCCTCTCCCATTTTCCTCTCTCATAAAGCATGCTATATTTCCTTGCATGTGCCATGCCTCAAGCTCCCTCTGTGCCTTTGGCCATGTGTTCCCTCTGCCTAGGACACTCTTCCATCTCTTTGTCCATCCAGATGACTCACTTAGGACACCATCCTGGAACTTTCCCTGACCTTTCTTTTTCTTTTTTTTTTAAAAAGATGACCGGTAAGGGGATGTCAACCCTTGGCTTGGTGTTGTCAGCACCACGCTCAGCCAGTGAGCAAACCGGCCATCCCTATATAGGATCCGAACCCGTGGCCTTGGTGTTATCAGCACCGCACTCTACCGAGTGAGCCACGGGCCGGCCTTTTTTTTTTTTTTTTTCTTTTTTTTTAAAGATGACTGGTAAGGGGATCTAAACCCTTGACTTGGTGTTGTCAGCACCACGCTCACCCGATGAGCTAACCGGCCATCCCTATATGGGATCCGAACCCGGGGCCTTGGTGTTATCAGCACCGCACTCTCCCGAGTGAGCCACGGGCCGGCCCTCCCTGACCTTTCTAAGCTGGGTTAAATGCCCCTCCTGAACTAGCCTGTGCTTACCTCTCTTAAAGAATTTTTTAGTCTTATTTACCTCCTGTATGTGATCTTAATTTTGAAAGCAAAATCTGTGTTGATCACTCTGCCTCACAGACACAGTTGGTATTTCTTTAACTTATTGAAGGAATGAAGGAAATGAATGAATATTGAAAAAAGTGAGATTTGAACTTGCATGTGAAATACAGAAACTTTTCTCTGAATTTAAGAACTAAATTCTAGTTTGCTCTGGACCTAGGTACCTCTACCCTGAGGGTGCCCAATTGTTTAGTGAGCTACTGGGAATCATAATAAGACCATTCATCTGTCTCTGGGCATGTTCATCTGCATTTCACAGACGAGAAACTGAGGCTCAGAGAGGGAATATGAGTTGCCCAAGTGTCACACACTTGGTAGAACTGGGATTTGGATCCTGGTCTGACTCTAAAGCCAGTGCTCTTAATTATTGAGCTTCTCTACTAATCCATCCATTGCTTTCAGCATTTGTTCACTTATTTATTTAACTCCTGTTCACTGAGCATTTACTGTGTACCTAAGCACATATAGCAGTGAACCAGACTAGCAAATATTCTGCTCTCAGAATGCTTCAGTCTAACTGAGGCAGGCACTGGATAGGTGTTAGTGAAGGGGTCTAGCTTGATAGGCAGGGGCTGGGCTGTTCTGAAGTCCCTTCTAGGCTCAGTCTGTGTTTTCATACCCCAGAGCTAAGAGCACAGCCAGTCCTGTGCTATTCCCAGCATGGACCAGCTTCCATGTTGGTACCAGATCAACTGACCATGATCTTTTCCCAGGTTTGGTCGCAGGCGTGTGATTGTCAAGAAGGGGCAGAGGGTCAACAGCTTTTATTTCATCTACCTGGGCACAGTCGCAGTGACCGAGGACGACGATGGCAGCAGTGCCTTCCTGGACCCCCACCCGATGTTGCTGCACAAGGGCAGCTGTTTCGGGGCAAGTCCAGGGGAAGGGCTTGGCTTTCTGGGTTGGGGTTGGGAGTGTGACAGGACTCCTGCTAGAACCTCTCAGCCAGGCCCACTCCTCCCTTATATCCTTTGTAAGTCACTGCCCCATGTCACCCCAGCACCCTTACCATCAAATGCTGATCGAATGGGACCAAGTAGTGTCCACCGCAGGCCTCTTCATCTGTGATGTTTAAGGAGTATGTTCCCTATAAAACCCCTTGGAGGTGCAATAACTCCACAGTGAGGCCTCTCCAGCTTCCTCTCCTCTGGCCTGTTCAGGCTTGTGGCCTCTGTTTCCACAAACTGCAGATTAAGGGGAAAGGTAGTGGGCCCACAGGGGGCGCATGAGCAGGAGTAAAGAGCGGGCAGAGGACCTGCAGTCTGGGGAGGAGAGATTTCAGAGGGAAATGGAAGCAGGGAAGATGAGTGTAAGGCTGCAAGCAGGAAGCTGGAGGTGGCCTTACATTTGCCCTTGTCCCTGTCCACCCAACAGGAAATGGGCCTTCTGAGTTCTACAGTAAGGGAGGCCACAGTGGTCTGCATGGAAGAAACGGAGTTCTTGGTTGTCGACCGGGAAGACTTCCTTGCTAATAAGCTGGACCAGGAAATTCTAAAGGATGCTCAGTATCGGCTTGAATTTTTTAGGTAACGACCTTCATTCAACATCTTTTTCCCCTTGTGTGTTTATTAGGTGCTTGACTTTGTCCTAGGCCTGATGAGAAGCATACTAGGTGCTGTTTTCTCTGCCTGGAATGCTCTGGAATACCCACCGCCCGCTCTACAGCAAACTCCTACTGTATCTTCAGGTCTCAGCTCAGATAGCCTTTCCTTGTGGGATAGTGAGAATAGCTAACATATGTCGAACACTTGCTGGGCCAGGCAGCATGCTGAGTACTTTGTACCACTTGTCACATCTAATCTCACATTCAGTCCCATGAGATTGTTTCTCTTATTTTCCTCAGTTTATAGATGTTAGAACCATGGCTTAGGGTGATTCAGAAGCTGCTGGGCTTCATCACACTACCTCGCTAGCCAATCCCACCTGTCATCACCCCAGAAGAGAAGGGCTGCCCCATCTCTGCTGCTTTTGTGCCCTGTGCTTTTTTAAAGCCCTCATCCAAACTGTAATTCTTGATCGTATGAGAATTTCTTTACATTTTATATGTCCCCTTAGACAGTAAGCAATGTGGTGGCAGGGACCAGATCTGTCTTTTCACCATTGTAATCCTCATGTTGTCACAGTGCCAGGCACATGCAAATGCTCAACAAATAAGTATTGAATAAGTGAATAACAGGGTACAAATAATTGCAACCATGTGCAGTCAGAAAGTAAGCACCTTAACTTTAGATACCATGTTTATCAAACTGAAAAGCAGAACTCATATATAGCATAAGATTTTTGTTTTGAGTACTTACTTACATGAAAGGCCACATAAGGATATATAAATTAAATATCACCTAATTATGCTTTAGTTTTTTGCCTTTAGGTAAAAGAGTAAAAATACCGTGAAGTATCTGACCTGGGTCTGAAAATACAGGTTGTAGTGTTGCACAGCTACAGAGAAGGGTGATGGGCAGAGGGGTCTGGTCCCTGTGGCTATAGATAGAGAGGAGGCTTCATGAAGATGAAGCCTAGAAAAGGGGTGAGGGAGGGGGGTGGGGACTTAGTCCTGAAGGGAGGAGTAGTTTATTTTTTCATGCTGTGGAAAAATAGGTCTGGGTTCCAATCTCAGCTTTTAGGCTTATCAGTGATGTGACCCTAGATAGGTCACTTCATTTCTCTGAGCTTTAGCCTCCTACTCTGTAAAATGGGGATAATGATACCTTTCCCCCAAGGTTGTTGAAGGATGGAGTGAGATGATCATGGGAAGTGTGTGACCCAGTGCATGACACATAGTAGGTACTCCTTCTATGGTGGCTCCGCTTTTCTTCCTGTGTCTCCAGATCCTTGTCACTCTGTTCCCCTTTGGTGGCTTGAACTGATCTCAGTGCCCCTGTTGAGATGTGAGTCACCTTGAGTTAACCTGTGTTAATCTTGAGTTCACCTAAATTAACTAACTCAGTCAACCTGAGTCAGTTGAGTTCTGAGCCCAAAAGCTGTTGGAGCTGAGAAAATCTAAGATAATCGTCAGCAGCCCCATGGAACCACATATGAGGGAAGGCAAATCCATGAATGGCAGTGTATGAGGTCAGGAGAAGGGGTGGTCATTACAGGCTGAGCCTTCAACCATAAGGAGCAACAGGAAAAAAGAGGAGAGTCCAGACTTTCCCCCACTCCTCAGGCCCAAAGCTGAGCATTTGGAGCCAATAGGCCATGGAAACGGGTTGGAATGAGATGAGATGCCCAAACCAAATGTAGGGCCAGGACTGCTGGGCTGGGGGACAGAATAGCCAGGGAGCTGAAGTATGGGACTAGCTTAGTGAGCCACAGGTTTTGTGGGGTGGCAGCAGGGATGGAGCAGGAGACAGTGTTCCTGGATGGAGGAGCAGAATTGAGAACAGCACAGAGGCTGGGTCACCCCAGGGGTATCTGAGCAGCAGCAAAGAAGGAAGCTTGGCTGGAGAGGGGGTACTTGAGAAAAGGGTAGAAGAAGGAAGGTGACAACACAATAAGAGATTGGCTGTAGATGAGGCCAGGCGATCAGTTGGGTAGTGGTGAAGTCTTCCATCCTAGGCACTTTCAAGAGTAGAAGAGCATGTTCCCTTTCTGGAAATTGCTAAGATCTGGATACATTAGGTGATGGAGGGCAATGAATTATAACAGACCTTTCCCTGCAGGAAGATGGATCTGTTTCGGTCATGGTCTGATGAGAAGCTCTGGCAGCTCCTTACCCTGGGGAAGGTGGAGAAGTTCTCATATGGGCAGCTGATCTCCAAAGACTTTGTAGAGTCATCCTCCATCATATTTATGTGCAAGGTAAGAAGTTTCAGCAGGGGCAGAAGCAGGGAAGTTGGGAAGAGCATGCCTAATATAATGTCCTGTGGCCAGATAACAGGCTCTGAGCTCTGTTCTGCAACACTCCACTTCCTTTCCTGAGCTTCTATGTCCTAGTTATAAAAGGCAAACAACATACTTTGGCCTGCCTCTCTCAGGGTTTCTGTGTGCTTAAAGATATACAGTACAGCTATTATATTAAAAAGAAGGCTGAAGCATACTCCCTCCTTGAGCTCATGTACATGCTTATTTACATACAGATGCATACTTAAATTATGCATTTTTCTCTTGACTCCTAACGAAGCCAGGTCATTTTTTAAAAATTATAATCATTAACTGTAGAAGTGGTATAACTACATTATAAAACTTTCTGGAAAGAGGGAAGAAATCACCCATAAGCTCACCTCAGAATACAGTTTCAAAAGTGGAATTTCTTGGTAAATTTCATGGCTTCTAGAACAAATTGCTTTCCAAAAGGAGGGATCCACTTTATCTAGCCTCCAGCATGTACAACTTTCCCAGTGCCACCACGTCTCTGCCAGCTCTGCAAGTCATTTTTTCAGAAGTTTTCTAATAGGTGACAATTGCTCCCTCACTGAGGACTTATATTTTTTCTGATTACTATTGAGATTTATCATGTGTTTACTCTCTAAATTTTGTCGTTCACAAACTGCTTTATGTCTTTTGCCATCTTCTCTGTTGGTTAATGATGAAAACAAAATCTAACATTTATTGAATGCTTACTGTATACCAGAGTCTGTGCTTCACATGCTTTATTGCATTTCAGTCTCACAATACCTCAGGTTGGTATTGTCATTGTTCCCATTTTACAGAGGAGGAAACTGAGGCACAGGAAGGTTAAATGGCTATCCAAGGTCACATAGTTGATGCGAGACAGGGGCAGAGTTCCACCCAGGTCTGCCTGACTCCAAAGCTCTTCTTAGGAGACAGGAATTGGGATTTGAGTTGACCTTTTTATCAGTTCCTTATATGTTAAGCTGTTGGAAAAACTCAAAATCAATTCTTTCAGTAGCTTGTTTTGCCTTTAAAACAGAACCTGCTTATTGTATCAGCTTTACTGATAATAAATTGCTCTGCACTCCTGCTTCTGTAAACTGTGCTTGCTTATTGCAATAGCTACTGCACTAGCTACATGAATGCTGAGAGAGTGAAACTTAAAGAACCTGGAAGAGTCCGCCTATATAAACCCCGTAAGACCTAAACTCGGGGCTCAGATCTTGGAGAACTAGCTTGTCTGGGTCTGCCGGCATAATAAAATACCTGACTCCAATCCTCTGAGTGCTGATTGCTTCTTTGTTGAGTCCATTCCACAACATTTTCTGGTGCATTGGCTGGGAAACGATTCAGACCGGCCCCTTGAGACACCAGTCTGGGCAAGGCAACCCAGAGGATCGGTGACACCATGGAGGACTGAGGAGGTGCCACCCAGCCATTTTGTTGGGACCTTGGAGAACGGGACCTCACCAATCCTAGGGAGTGTCTGTCTGACGGGACTCAACAGAGGGAAGGATCAGCCAGACCACCACTGCCTGCAGAACAGGTAGGATCCCCCCACTGTCAGTTCAGTTCAGGCCCACCTCCGAGCAGAAGGGGAGCTTGATCAGCTCCTGAAAGGGTCTCCCTGAGGGCCCATCTGGGTTAAGGAACTTGTAGTGAGGTGTATCTGGTCAGGACCTTGTCATGAGGTCCTTCTGTTCAGCTCAGGTCAGGATTGGGGGAGGTAAAAGTTTCTTAACCTCTGTGTGTGTGTGGAGTGAATGTGTGTGTGTGGAACCAAGGCTCTGCTGTGGTTTCTGAGTGGGTCCTAACCTGTGGTTCCATGGTCACATTGTACAGCATATCAGTGATTCCAGTCCAGAACAGGCTGAGACAAGGCCTGGGATTTACACGGGTACACCTTAGCCAAGACGGACCTGAAAGTCTCCCTGGGGATGCAGCCAGGCAGACGGGAGGGAGATTGCTTCCCCTTCTGCTAGGGAGAGGGAATCCCCACCCTTTGTCTGTTTGTGTCTCTGCTGCAGGGAGGGATCTAGGAGGGGGTCTCACACGCAGCAGAAAAAAAGGCCTTTGTTATGTCTGAGTGCCCCCTAGTGCCCCCAAAAGAGAAGCGAATGCTTCTTTTCAGACCTAGGCAGTGTTTACTTGACTCCCGAGGAGCGACACTTCCTTTCACATTGCTTGCTCTGGGAGATCCATTGCCCATTCTGCCATAGAGTTCTCCTCCCCATGCATGAGTGGCATACATCCCCAGGGGTGAAGCCCCCACTCAGCCACTAAGAAGGGAACCCACCCTCTTATGCTTAAGTCTATCTCCTCTTTTAGTAAAGCGTTACTTGCTTTACTGCTGGGTAAATTGTTCATATCTATGACTTTGGAATCCAAGAGCCTAATTTAATCACTGGTGAAAATTGGAAAGCTTTGGGCACCAGAGAAGACTCTAACTGCAAGGGGCAAGTGGCCACTGGGACTATTTTGCTCCCCCAAATCACTGCTGGACAACTACAATTTAAACTCCTCTCAACCTGTGAGAAGCATGCTCCCTCTGTCTGGCAGCAGTTTGCCCTGATGGATAACAGCAGAGGAAAGACCAGTCCTACACTGTGAAGACCTTGCTTGACAGGTTTCCCCTGATGGGGGATGCATGAGAATGGTGGGAATTCATTCCCATGCCACATAGTGACTGGAAGTCTGGAAGCCGCTAAAATTCTCTTTACCTTTTTCTGATTTTCTGAGCCCTTTTCTGCTGTTTGGTTGGATTGTATCCACTACTGTATAGGTGCACTCTGGAGGGCTCCTGACTATGCTTTGTTTCTCTGACTTGAATCTAGTCAGTACTTTTCTTCTTTGTGCCGACAGCAGTAGGGAAAACTGCTTTTATCAATTATTGTGTCAGCGAAATGGGTTGGCCTCACCAATTGGGACTATGTTAAACTGGACCCCACTGCTCCCCATTTCTCTTTGTTTGTTTGCTTGATTAGCTATTTAGTTGAGTGCTGGTAATCTGAATGAACCTTCCAATCCTTGCACCAACTTTTGGACTTTCAGGTCGTTTGTTTAATATGAGAAGGTAAGCCTAGCCTGGTCTGTCAGTAACAACTTTTGGGAGCTCTGAACCTTTGCTGAATGACAGCACCAATGCTATTTGGGATATAAATGCCTGAGACAGGAATGGGAGGCTAGAATTAGAAATGGCAACAAGTGCTTCAAAACCTACTGTTCTTAATTGTGTGTTAAAGAACTTTCAGAAGGGCTACTTGGGGGAATACAGAGTTAAAATGACCCCCAGGAAACTCCGGACCCTGTGAGAATTGGAATGGCCCCCCTTTTGTGTCAGGTGGACTTCAGAAGGGATCCTAGATCTCCTAAAGTTTCGAGCAGTTCGGAAGTCAGAGCACAACCAGCAAGAAACAAAAAGGCCTATATATCAAGAAGATCCAGATGAAGAACTCTTGCCTCCACCATACCCCACTCCTTCAGGGATGCTTGGCCCTAGGCACCCCTTGTCAGACAGCCCCCCCCAGCTTCAGTTCCATTGGCCCCACTGGCATCGTAGCCAGAGAGTCCTGAACCAATGGGAAGGTGACTCTGCTCTGCCCAACAGGTTCCAGCCCTCCAGATGCCCATGCAGGAGACCTGAGGCCCACAGCAGATCAATCCAGATGGCAGTGTACTGCCTGGGCGTCCCCTCTTCTATTACCAATCCTTCACAACTATGGGTCTCCTGAATTGGAAACATCATACTCTGTCATATTCAGAAAAACCCCAGGCTCTCACCAGTCTGCTGGAATCAATTTTCCTCACCCATTAGTCCACCTGGGAAGACTGTCATCAGTTACTCCTCACCCTCTTCAGCACTGAGGAACAGTGATGCATCCTGACTGTAGCTAGGCAATGGTTATAACAGCAGGCACCTGCAGCCACCGTGGATCCTGAAAACTGGGCAAGAGACACCACACCAGATGCTGTGCTGAACTGGGACTTCAGTGAGGAAGAAGAGAGAAATCAACTCCACTGATATAGGGAGGCCTTCCTCCAAGGTCTGAGAGCAGGGGCCAGAAAACCCACTAATATGTCCAAGACAACCATCATGACCCAGAAACCGGACAAGCCACCTGCAGAATTTTATGAAAGGCTATGCGAGGCCTTCCAGGTCTACGCATCATTGGATCCCGAGACAGCTGAGAATCAACAGATGGTCAACACAGCCTTTGTGGCCCAGTCCTGTGCCGACATCCATCGCAAACTTCAAAAGCTGGAAGGTTTTGCTGGGATAAATGCCACACAGCTCCTGGAGGTGGTCAACAAGGTATTTGTCAATCAGTACCAGGAGGCCCAAAGGAGGCAGATAAACACCTAAGGCAAAAAGTGACACTCTTGGCAGCAGCACTCAATCCAGACTGAAGCTCTGTATCTAAAAAGAGGAACTCCCACCGACAAGGACGAACACCCCTACAGTCCACCCAGTGTGCTTACTATAGGGAGCTTGGCCACTGGAAAAATGAATGTCCAAAAAGGGGGAAAAATCCCAACCAACGCCACCTGGACCCAAAAGTCAGCCACTGTTTGCCTTTGAATAGCAAAACCTCCGCAAAGGAAGGAAAGCTCAATTGACCTGGACTACACTGCCACAAAGGCCAAAAATTCACCTACGCTCTTTGGAGAAATGCTAGCCTCACGCCTAGTTGTCTTCCCAGGGGACAGGTTGATTTGCACCCTGCTTCAGTATGTCGATGACATCCTCCTGGCCAGTCCCACACAGGAAGACTGCTGGGAAGAAACAAGAGCCCTATTGAGCCTGCTCCCTGACTTAAGATATAAAATGTCCTGGGAAAAAGCTCAAATATGTCAACAGAAGGTCAGATACCTAGGACCACATCTCTGAAGGACACCATTCGCTGGGAATAGAGAGAAGATAAGCTGTTTGTGCTATACCCCAACCAGACACCAGGAGGAAAGTCTAATAATTCCTCGGGGCTACTGGCTTCTGTCGAATCTGGATACCGGGATATTTGGAAAGGGTAAACCTTTATATGAGGCAAACAAAGGAGCTAAAAAGGGACCCCTAGTGTGGGGTCCAGAGCAAGAATATGCCTTTTCAGAAATCAAAACTCTGTTAAACCAGGCCCATGTCCTAGGAATTGCAGATATAACTTGGGACTTCAACCTCTTTGTACACAAGAGAAATCAAATTGCTTTTGGGGTCCTCACCCAGACCATGGGACCCTGGCAGAGGCCAGTGGCATACTTATCCCAACAACTGGATACTGTGGCAGCTGGCTGGCCACCCTGCCTGTGGGCCCTGGCAGCCACTGTTGCCCTAATCCAAGAGGTGGACAAACTCACTTTGGGACAAAACCTCAGTGTAAAGGTCCCACATGCAGTGATCACCTTAATGAATAGTCGGGGATGCAAATGGTTGACCAACTGCAGGATGACTCACTGTCAAGGACTCCTCTGTGAAAACACCTGGGGATGCCTCAGTGCAGACTCTGAACCCAGCCACGTTCCTACCTGCCTGGCTCCCCAGACCATGACTGTGAAGAACTAATGGATGGAATATACTCCAGCAGGCCTGATTTGATGGACTCGCTCTTGACTGACTCAGACGTGGAACTGTTCACAGATGGGAGCAGTTACGTTCAGGAAGGACAATGAAGAGCCGGATATGCGATAACAACTCATAAAGAGGTTATAGAGGCAAAATCCTTGCCCTGAGGCTGGTCAGCACAGTGAGCAGAGCTATGGGCATTAACCCAAGTGCTCTAACTCTCAAAAGGAAAATGAGTCAACATTTCTACTGACTGTAAGTATGCCTTTGCAACCTTACACGTCCATGGGGCCCTATACAAAGAAAGGGGCCTGCTGACGGCAGGAGGAAAGACAATCAAAAATAAGGAAGAAATTCTCCAGCTCCTTAAAGCAGTATGGGAGCCCACCTAAGTGGCTGTTATACACTGCAGAGGACATCAAAAAGTCACTGGCAGGATCAGTGAAGGAAACTAGCTGGCCAATCAGAGGGCCAAGAGAGCAGCTGCCTAAACAGAGCCTGCTAAAAGCCTAGAAGAGACTGCCAAAATCATGCCAGTGCCAGAGACGGCGCAACAACTAAAGTACACAAAAGAAGAGACTCAATGGGGAGAAAAAGAAGGTGAAATTAAACCCCTGAAGAGTGGTAGAAGATCCCAGACCACAGACTAATAACTCCTCAATGACTGGCTCACCAACTAGTTCTGGAATATCATGAACTGACTCACTGGGGAAAAACAGCCCTGGAGACCATGCTGAGTTGCTTCTATTTCATCCCAAGATTGGCTTCCCTCTGTGCCCAGGTTAGCTCCCAATGCCCGAACTGCACCCAAAATGATGTCAAGCAAGGGCCCCGGCTGGCCCCCAGAGTCCAGCCAGTTGGGACATTGCCCTTTGAGGGCCTGGTAGTGGACTTTTCCAAAGTAAAGTCCTGCAGGGGCTACAAATATTTGCTAGTAATGATATGTACATTCACTGGATGGACAGAGGCCCTGCCCACAATTTCCGAGCAAGCCCGGGAGGTCACAAAGGCCCTTTTAAGGGAAATTGTACCAAGAGAGGTACAGACTCTCTCTGACTATAAGGTCAGACAATGTGCCAGCATTTGTTGCAGAGATCGTTCAAGGACTGGCCAAAATGCTGGGGATACGATGGAAGCTCCACACGGCATACTGGCCACAGAGTTCAGGGAAAGTAGAACGTATGAACTGGACCATAAAGACCACTTTAGCCAAGCTTTGTCAGGAGACAGGGCTACCCTGTATAGATATGCTTCCCTTAGCTTTGTTGCAGGTCCAGTGTATGATGGGCCCAACAGGATATTCCCCTTTTGAAGTCATGTGTGGGAGACCACCCCCATTTACAGCTAGACTACAGGGGGACCCCCACCAGTTGGGGAGATGGAAATATCACAGTACTTACAGTCAAGGGTCAGGACCTTCCGACAGATAACCAAGACAGTTTTAGAATGAGTTCCTATTCCTTTAGGAATTTGGGCACACCAGTTCCAACCCAGTGACACATATGGGTGAAAGACTGGAAAGAGGCTCTCTTAAAGCCAATTAGGACAGGGCCACACATAGTTGTACTAACTACCCCTGTTGCAGTTAAGGTTGTAGGTTTAATTCCCTGGATCCATCATACATGGGTAAAACAGGTTGCTCCCCCTGACGATGTCACCTCATGGTCTGTGAAGGCTGACCCCTCTGACCTGCTCAAGATCTGGTTCCAGAGACACCCTGCTAATTGTCACCACCCTGCTCTGGTCACACTGGAAGCTGACCAGCCTACACATGGCTGAAGCCTGAGGAATTGATAGGCCCTGCTTCAGCTACTCCATGGGCTGGCTGATCTATGCATGACTGAAGCCTGAGGATCTTGCTGCCATAACAAGTACACTGATTTATTTTTATTTTTATTTGTTTATTTATTTATTTATTTTTTCCTTTTTGTCTTTTTTCATGACTGGCAACGGATCACAACCCTCAGTGTCGCGCCCGTACCGGACCGGGACCGGCAATGGGATTGCAACCCTCGGTGTTGCGCCCGCACCTCGCTCAGCCAGTGAGCCGCCGGTCTGTATGTGGGATCCGAACCCTCGGCAGGAGCGCCACTGCGCTCCCAAGTGGCGCACTCTAGCAGTGCGCCAACGGGCCAGCCCCCTGATTTATTTTTATGAAGTGATAAGTGTATGTCACCCCTTACCTCTAGTTTTCGCTATATTGTTTGTTTTGCTTTTTGCCATAGGACTGACAGCAGTAACTCCAGAGGATTGGAATAATATAGAAAAGATTTTGCTAATACTCCTTTATGTCCTGTGAACAGGGTGTTTTTTTAGCCATCTTATAGTGGCAATGTGCCTTCTACAGATCACCTCTTCCTTGACCACATGCACATGCACTCAGCTTACTGGCCCCAGCACACATATTGCCCCTTGCTCTGGGCCAGGGGAAATGTGCACAAAGGAGAGAGAAATTAGAAAAGTCTTGGTTCTCATGGACAGACACTTGGAGCTGGCTATCCCGACTTTTGCCTCTAGCTGGTCTACTGTTTATGTTATTCTTAGCTCTCTTGTTTGGCCTATGTATTTTAAATTGCCTTGTCAGGTTTGTTTCGACTTGTTTAGAGTCAGTCAAATTACAAGATGGCCAAGAATGTGTTTATATGCCCCTAAAAAAACAAAAATTCTGAAGGTGATGCTCACTCCAATGTTTAGAGAGAGCATCAAAGGGGGGAAATGTTGGAAAAATTCAAAATTAATTCTTTCAGTAGCTTGTTTTGCCTTTAAAACAAATTCAAAATTAATTCTTTCAGTAGCTTGTTTTGCCTTTAAAACAAATTCAAAATTAATTCTTTCAGTAGCTTGTTTTGCCTTTAAAACAGAACCTGCTTATTGTATCATCTTTACTGATAATCAACTGCTCTGCACTCCCGCTTCTGTAAACTGTACTTGCTTATCGCAATAGCTACTGCACTGGCTATATGAATGCTGAGAAAATGAAAGGTATTACTGCACTAGCTACATGAATGCTGAGAAAGCGAAACTTTTAAAGAACCTGGAAGAGTCTGCCTATATAAACCCTGTAAGACCTAAACTCAGGGCTCAGATTTTGGAGCGCTAGCTTGTCTGGGCCCACTGGCATAATAAAATACCTGACTCTCCAACCCTCTGAGTGCTGATCGCTTCTCTGTTGAGTCTGTTCCACAACAAAGCCACCACACTACAGACATTTGCTGAGTTTTTGCCAAGGTCGTGACACATTGGTCCATGCTCTGGAGGGATACAAAGATGGAAAAGACTGGATCTCTCTCTATCTCCTCCAGTAAATTCCAAGCATGGGCAAAGAAAGTTGTTAGTGCCAAGTCCTGAGTGATTGGTGCAAACTCTGGGAGTAACAAGAATTCAGGAAAGGGAACTCTCTAAAGGCTGGAGACTTTAAGGAAGGCTTCCTGGAGGAGGTGAGGTGGAAGATGAGTCTTGAAATAATTGAACCACTAGACTAAAGGAGGAGGCAAAATTGGTTGTGTATTGGGGCTGGCTTGTATCAGTCTGTGAGAGCTGATTGTTAAATTTTCAGGAATTTTGTGAGTTGGTAAACAGAATAATTATTAAAAATTAAATTATATAAATCTATGATTAAATAAATTATATTAAAAACAAGGGTAATAAATACCAAAAACTCATCACTTCCTAACAATGTTACTGCATTTCACTATCATCTATGCTTTTGAGGTTATGTGTATGGTACCTATATGGTAGAAATACTATACAATTATGTGCAGCTCTTCTCAACTTCACATTGTTACCTTACTTTGTTAGCTTAAAATCAGCTGTGGTGGGAGTATTTACACAGTGGAAATCAGCAAACACCGTAAGACAGATATTGATTTATGGCTTTGTTAATTGTCTTAAGAAAGTGATATGAGAAAATGTTTATAATTATAATGCAGGTTAAATTTAAAAGTGGGCTGGGTCTGTAGCTGTTACACTGTGAAAGGAAGGGATAGAGTTTGGATGTGTTGTCCCTGCCAAAACTCATGTGGAAATCTGATCCCCAATGTGACAGTATTAGGAGCTGTTTGAGTCATGGGGGCGGATCCCCCATGAATGGATTAATACTCTCGCTGGGGGAGGAGGGCTGGAGTGAGATCTTGCTCTGTTAGTTCCTGTGAGAGCTGGTTGTTTAAAAGACCCTGGCACCTTCTCTCTCTCTCTTGCTTCCTTTCACCATGAGATCTGCTTGTACCCGCTGGCTGCCTGCCACTTTCCACCATGAGTAGAAGCAGCCTGAGGCCTGCACCAGATGAAGCTGTCCCAGAATCATAAGCCAAATAAACAGTCTCAGGTATTTCTGTTATAGCAACACAACGGACTAACGCAGGAAGGAAATTGAGTAAATATTCTTCCAGTATTTAAAAACTATTATCTGATTTATCATAGAAGTGACATCATTGACAAACGAGTGACATTCCAACATACATAGTGCTAAAGCTGAAAGAAGTTTCAACTTAATGAATATAACTATGTGAGGGTGAGAAATAATAGTAGATCACAAATAGGATTTAATAACATTAAATTTATTGGGAAAAGAATAGATTGGAATGCAACTTTATTTGTGAAATCATGGTTAAATTGCAGCTATGGATTGGCGATATATACAAGAGTTCAGCCAAAATCAAAAAAAGCATTCTGTGAGAATTGATTGGCTATATATGAAATTTCCAGTAAGAGTGATGGTGTATTTTATTATTTATGAAGTGTGTGTAACACATTCTTTATAACAGTAAAATTTATGTACGTGCCTACATTTTTCCAGAGAGTGGGTTGTTAAACTTACCAGCATGATAAGGTGCGTGCATGCGCACACCTGTGTGGGTGTATATGTGTATTGTTATTCTGTGGTCAGTCCCAGAGAATAGAATCAAATGGCTAATATAAGTAGAAAGCGATTTATTGCAGGATGTTAAATGGCTAACAGATTAACTGTGGGGGGGGGGGGAGAAGCCTGCAGAAAGAGACCCTATACTGAAAGTGACT
>NW_007726114.1:990593-1011638 GCF_000696425.1 Galeopterus variegatus | reverse complement strand
GGGGGGGGGGGGGGGGGGGGGGGGGGGGGGGGGGGGGGGGGGGGGGGGGGGGGGGGGGGGGGGGGGGGGGGGGGGGGGGGGGGGGGGGGGGGGGGGGAGAAGCCTGCAGAAAGAGACCCTATACTGAAAGTGACTCTCAAACAACTACAAATCAGGGCCCAGAACAGAACTGCCACAGGAGTGGCCGGCCATGCCATGTTCAGGAAACCATTTCTATAGCCACCACCTCCAGTAACAAAGTGGATGTCTGGCACTTCCAAAACCAGGCTTTGCACAAGTGCATCAGACTGGTGGAACCCATATCATATCCAGAACCTTAGCTACAAGGGAGCATAGGAAATGAAGTGACTAGCTTCTGATCTCCACATACTAAAAAGGGATTGGATCTCCACAGAGGAGGGTGATGGTGCAGTCATTGCCAGCTGAGGGGAATAGTGTGAAACCAAGTGCACAGTAGGGGTATGCCTGGGGTTTATATGATAAGTTTGGAGAATCCTGATGGTCACATGAAGAAAGATGGGAGATGGTTAGAGAGCCTAGAAGGGGAACTGTTAAGTGGAGAACCTCGAAGGCCAACCTGAATAATGTGCAATTCCTTCTGCCTGATATTTGCTTCCTCCTTCCTAAAATTTGAGGTGATCACCTCCAAAGCCAAGGAATGTCATATATCCCCCAATTTAACTCTAAGCTCTTTTGATACTATGTAGCCAGGAAAGATTGGAGGGATGAGTGGTGAGAGATATAACTTCAAGACTTCCTTTAATCATCATGATGATTACATTCTGACTAGCAGAAAGTGGGGTATGGCTCTTAATCTGTTTTCGCCTCCATTTCTTCATCTGTAAAATGGACCACTCATAAAGTCTGGTAAAGATAAGAATTACTTTAGCACATACTTACTCAACTAGCATTCATCCTCTAGTGGTGGTTCTCAAAGTGTTGTGGCTGGACCAGCAACATCAGTATCACTTGGGAACTCATTAAAAATACAAATTCTCAGGCCCGCCCAAGAGGTATTAAATCCAGAACTCTGTGGGGGAGGGCTCAGTAAGCTGTGTTTTAAGGAGCCTTCCAGGTCATCCTGATTCACACTAAAGTTGGAGAGCTCCTAATGTAAGGAGGTGTTTTCAACTTTTGGTAAGCATAGAAACACCTGGGTGCTTTTTAAAAAGCCGGATTCCTGTCTCATTCCAGAGACTGATTTCATTAACTCTGTAATCTACATTTGAGTAAGCACCAAAGGTGATTCTAATGCAGGGGTGCTTGGACTTCATCCTGAAAAATAATACACAGGTCACAATGTGACAGCAGGTATGGGAACTCTTGGACAGCAGATGAGTTTGGTTTGTCCTTTACAGTGTTTTATTAAAATCTGATTTAATCGTTAATGTGAAGATTTTACATAAAATTTCTGATTTCTGGCTTTTGAGAATCAGGCAACACCAAGCTGCATTCTGGTGGTGCCACCTCTGGCTGTAATTGGAAAGTGCCTGTCCCCTCTAGAGGGACTGCTCTTTTTCTCATTTTTCATTTCCTGCCTGGCTAGCGCCTTGAGTGTTCTTCCTCTGGGAGGAAGGAGACCAGGCTGTCACAACTCCTGTTGTTTACTGGTAGTGCCACTAGAGGGCGAAATCAGCAGCCGGTGGCTAGACATCTTTGGGACCTGGAAAGTTGGAAAACAGAATTTCCTGTGGGCATTGTAAACATAATTAATGCCCATAATCAACCCATCTTGAATGCTTTATCATTTGGTGACACATGATGGAACTGTTTTCTTCACAGATACAGATGCAATTAAAGACTCAGGAGAGACTTTCCAAGAGGAAACTGTGTTCACATGTTTCTCGGGCAACTTCGGTTCCTGGGTGATAGATGTTTGATGAATGAATGTTGAATAAAGCTCCAAGCACAATGCCTTACATATAATAAGAGCTTATTAAATGTTTGTTTGCTTTTCTCCTTTCTCTTAATTTGTCTTGAAACTTAACCCTTTATAGTGTCTTTTAGGGTTCCTACTAAAAAAGGGTAAGATTTCATAAGGATGTAAAATGAGAACGAAAAATGACATACCTGTCAGATTAACAAATATTAAAAGGATTGTGAAAACCCAGTATTGGCAAAAGTGTATTATAATGCGCTCTGTCATGCACTATTGGAGAGAGTATAAATTGAGCTAACCTTTCTGGAGGGCAGTTTGGCAATGTGTATCAAAACTTTTTTTTTTTTTAAAGATGACTGGTGAGGGGATTTTAACCCTTGACTTGGTGTTGTCAGCACCACGCTCTCCCAAGTGAGCCATGGGCCGACCCTTGTGTATCAAAACTTAAAACATGCATACCTTTAGGAATTATTCACAAGGAGATAATTAAACAAGGATATTAGGATAAACTAGATGATTCTGCAGTTATAAACAATCCTCAAACCAAGATTTCTTTCTTCACACTACTTGCCCATAGCAGGTCATCAGGGAGGCCTTGCTCCTTATTGTGACTGTAGGGCCCATGCCACTGGAGGCTCTATCTTGACCCATGCATCCATGATCAACAGGACGGGAGATGGGAATGCTGAGAATCAAACACTGGCTTTTAAAGTTTCCACCCAGAATATCACAAGTCACTTTGCTAAGAAAATCTAAGGAAACTGGCCAAAGCAAGTAAGAAGGCCATGCCTAGTTCAAAGAATGGGAAAGTACAATCCTGCCATGTGCCTGGAAGGAGAACTTGATCATTTGTGAACTGCCTTAATGACCTCTGTCAGAATTAAGATGTATGTACAAGAATATCTGTTAGAGTTGCTCTCTGCTGCAAGTCACAGAAACTCAACTACAGTGGCTTAAAAATTGAAATTTATTTTTATTTTCAGTCTAGAATTAAGCAGTCCAGGGCTAGAACAGCTATTCTAGGAAATCATCAATAACCCAGGGCTTCTAGCTTTTCCCCTCATCATCTATAGCTTATGGCTTTTGTCCTATTGTTGCAATATTACTGTTCCACCACCAGCCATCACATCTGAGTTTCAAGCACAGGGAAAAAGAAAGAAGAACAATAGCTTTCCTGGCAGTTTTATAAGCCATCTTCTCGTTAGCCAAAGCTGGGTCACTGCCATCCCCACTGCAGGAGAGTTTGGAAAGGTGGTGTGTTTTTCTGACTGGGAACTTGGCTGTCCTCAACAAAATCAGAGTTATATGTAATAGTAACAAATTAGAAACAACCAAATATAAGTCTTCAAAAATGTTTTCTTGAGGCATAACATATATGCAGTAAAGATTTCAAATCTAAACTTTACTGCTTGATAAATTTTTACATATGTGGACATCATTCAAATCAAGATATGGAACATTTCCAGCACTCCAGAACGCTCTCTTTTGCCCCTTCCGAGACAAAATTCCCCTACAAATGTAACCACTCTTGTGACTTATGTCACACAGATTGTGACTTATGTCACCACAGATTACTTTTGCCTGTTTTTGAACTTTATATAAATAGAATCAGCATTTACTCCTAGCGTCGGACTTCTGTTGAACTGAATATTTGTTATTTTTTATTTTATAAATTATGGTGTACACGGAATAATATGCAATCATTAAAAACTATAATGTAGGACCATATTGTTTGGCATGAAAAGATGTCCTTGATATATTATTGAGTTCATAAAAAGGTTAGAGTCTCACATAAATGAACTTATTAATGAAAATTGTATAAATACATCTGATATGCTCATAGAGAAAAGTTTGAAATAACATTTACCAATATATTACTACTAGTTATTTCTGGGTGTTAGGATTAATGTAGTTTTAACTTTCTCTACGTTCTTCTGTTTGGTTTGAATATTTTTAAATTTTAAATTCTGGAATAATTTTAAATTTATAGAAAAATTGCAAGAACAGTACAAAGAACTCCTATATAACCTTAGCCCAGATTCACTAATTGTCAGCATTTTGCCACATTTGCTTTAATGTATGCAGTCAACCCTCTGTATCTGTGGGTTCTGCATTTGTGGATCCAACCAACTGTGGAAAATACTAGAAACATTTTTTTCTTGTCATTATTCCCTAAACTCCCTAAACAATACATTATAACAACTATTTACATAGTATATACATTATATTAGGTATTATAAGTAATCTAGGATGATTTAAAGTATATGGGAGGATGTGCATAGTTTTTATGCAAATAGTACACCATTTTATATGGGGGACTTGAGCATCTATGGATTTTGGTATCCAATGGAGGTCCTGGAACCAATCCCCAATATATACCAAGGGAGATATATATACATTTTATATATATATAATTTGAGAGTTAAATATCATTCATCATACTCATTTACCCCTATATACTTTAGTGATGATTCTGTAAGATCAGAAATTAACCACAGACTAATTATCAAAATCAAGGAATTTTAATATTGATATAATATATAATCCGCAGTTCATAATCAGTTACACCAGTTGTCCCAATAACATCCTCTATGGTGGAGTACCAGCATTGCATTTAGTTCTTATGCCCCTTTAGCTATTTGAACTTTTTATGATGAGTAGATAACATTTTCATTTAAGAAAAAAAAAAAAAAGAATCTGAAACTGCTTGCATTAAGCAAATAAAACAAAATGGGGTAATAGATGCATTACAGGGAGCTTATCTTCAAAGCCGGGCCTGCCTGGAATCTCAGGGGTTAACCCTTTTGTTTGTGTCCCTTGATTTGTCCAGGGCAGCTGTGAAGTCCTTAGGCTGATAGACCTTGGGACCTCCCCTTCGTATTACAAGTGGATCTGGCAGCATCTGGTGCTGATAGACAACGAACCTCTGAAGACCCACCTGCATGGTAAACTGGGCAGCCACATCTAGCAGCTGGCACACAGCAGGGGGTGCCCAGACCCATCCTGTTTCTAGTTCCCAGCCCTAGAATCTTAGCTATCTAGAGCCAGAAGGGTCTGACAGTAGGTCTAGTTTGATCCCTTCTTCCACCCTCTGGCCTGCAAAGTCCTGCCCTCCTTTTCAGCCTCCTCCCCTTTTTTTTTTTGATAGCTGGCTGGTACAGGCATCAAACTCTGGATTTTGGTGTTATTAGCACCATGCTCTGACCAACTGAGCTAACCAGCCAGCCGTCAGCTTCCTCCCTTTGAGCCTTTTCCCTTTCGCTCTTCAGGTTCTCCCATGTGGCCACTGACTCCTCCCCTCACACATCCCCACCCCTCCCACCCTTTTTTTTCCCACCCTGTTCTCTTCTGCTTTATAGGTCTGCTTTATAGTTCTCTTCTGCTTTATAAACATCCCTTTCTCAGAGAACAGAGAAGTCTTCCTGATTTCTCATGCTGGATCAACATCTTCCATCCCCCATTACATCCAATTCCAGTACCCTGTATTTCTCTTCTGTGATGTTTAACCCCACTGAGATCATTAAGTTGAATCAAAAATGGTTATTAAATCTGTCTCCCTTGCTGGAATGTAATCTCCATAAGGGCTTTTTATTCCCAGGGGCTAGTACCACGCCTGGCATCCAGCGGGTACATAGAAGCTAATCACAGAGTGAGTGAATGGATAAACATATCTTAGCTGCTGTGTCTGGTTATAGACACATCCCAGGCTGTGAATGTGTGTGCACACTCTCGGGAGCTTTATCCAAACTCATGTATCAAGAGATAAGTATTGTAGCGCTAGGCTAATGTCGAAATCCTGCCGACATCGACTATTGTTGATCTCTATTACCTGCCCTAATCCTGCTGACTGGGCCAATTGTTGAGCTCAGGCTGGGTGTGAAGCCTCCAGAGCCCTCAAGCCCATTGTCCAGACTGAGTCACGAACCCTTCACACGCCAGTCTGGGTCCCCAGACCCCTTATACACAGGTCTATGAGCTAGGTAACTGGCAAACAGGTCCTTGGAAGCTGTAGGTTGGAAAGCATGGTTTTGTGGTGCGGCAGCCGCCTGAGGCAGTAAACGCCAGCCAAAGTGGTGGTGCCACCCATGTGCACTAACTCCACCCACACACAACCTATTCACAAAGAATGCACTGCACCACCCCCAACCTGTCCCAAGACAAGGGGGCCTGATTAAATTATTCTATTTTCCCAACAAGTATGAATAACAGCTATCATTTATTGAATTCTGATTATATGCCATGTACTGAGCTTGGCTGTTTATACATACTATGTAATTCTCACAACAGGTCATCAGAAGTTATGATTGCATCTCCATTTTACAGATGAGGAAACTGAGACTCAGAGAGGTGAATCTCTTGTCTAAGGGTCATAGGGATAATAAATAGCAATGGAGAAGTTCAGAGTTGGGATTCTAACCCAGGCCCAACTGATTCCAAAGCCCAGACTTCCTTTTCTTCATAAATGTCTCCAGCCTTCCTCATTCTCCATTTCCTGTTGTTGGATATAGAAGTTGTCAGATAACAGCCTCTAGAACTGGCCAGGGTGATAACCAGGCTTCCTGATTCTAGGGTAGTGTTATTTCCATTCACAACTCAATTATGGCATTTTCCTTTCTTTTGCCCTTCCATCCTCCAGAGATCTTTTTGTTTTATCCACCTAATTCACGAACCCTAGACATTTGCAGTGGCTCAGGTGTCCTACATCTTACCAGTACCAAGTACTGACATGCTTCCTGCCCATCCCTTGAGATTACTATCTATGCATTATCCTGGACCCTTCTCCCTAAGGATCTATTCACAGATGGAGCCAGTCCTCCTCCTGAGATTAGAACTGAGGCCAACATGGAGAGGCAGAGGGGAAAAAAGAGAGCTTGGTGCTAGACAAAACTGGGTTTGAATCCTATTTATTTGCTGGGTAACTCTGGTGGGTACTTAAAGTCTCTGGGCCTGGTTTCTCTGTCATGGTGTAATGGTTAAGAGCATAGGCTCACAAGCCACACTGGTTGTTTTTGAATACAGGGTCCTTTTCTTACTAGCTGTGTCATGCTGAACAGGTGACTGTATGCCCTGTGTACGAGTGCCACCAGAGTCTACAAATGTGAATAATGGTCCCTACGTCATGGTGTTACCGAAACCCCAAAGGTTTGTTTGCTTGCTGCTCAATAGCCAATAATTGGGAGACAAGTGTTGGTGTAAGGAAAGGTAGCCATCAATCAGGAAGCCGGCAGCCTGGGGAAATGGTGGACTCGTGTCTCAAAGACCATCTCTGCTTTTCCCAGACTTGCCAAAGGGTTTTATAGCGACAGGTGGTAGGGGGCTGATTCATGGTGATCTAAGCAGGGATGTGCAGGAAAATCGCAAATAAACAACAAAGAACTTCTTGGGTGGGAGCTGATTCATAGTGACCATCCTCTGTGAAGTCAAGTCACGGATTCAGTTCCTGTTAACCTCAAAAAGATCTAGTTAGTAAGCTAGTAAAGAATGGCCACTTGGGTTAATAATTTCTTCTATAATTATTCTGTGTACAGTGTGAGCAAAAGTCATTATGTTCTAGCAATCATGTGAACAAGAATCGTTGTATGCTAATGTCCAGCTGAAAGCCATGCAGTTCAGGTTGCAAGAGTAAGAAAAAAAACCTTTTTAACTTAGAAGTTTAACAAAGTGGAGTCACTTCTGTTCAGTGAGTCCACCATTTCCCCAGGCTGCCAGCTTCCTGATTAAAGGCTACCTTTCCTTACATCAACACTTGTCTCTCAATTGTTGGCTATTGAGTGGCATGCAAACAGACCTTTGGGGTTTCAGTAGCAATAGGATTGTTATGACATTAAGCGAATTAACATATGAAACACTTAGAACACTAGCTGGATGCATTAGTATATAGACGACATTCGTTATTATTATCACACAGGCTACTAGGAAGGCTGAATGAGGCCATGTATGCATGGGACCTAGGAGGTACTAGGTAAATGTCAGTTCTTGTGCCATTTCTTTTTCTCTCTTTTCCACTGCCAATGTGCCAGAGAGAAAACTGTATCCCACAAGTTTTGATATGTTGTATTTTCATTGTTAGTCAGTTCAAGATACTTTTAAATTTCCATTTTGATTTCTTCTTTGACCCACTGAATGTTCAGGAGGGTGTTATTTAGTTTCCCAACATTTGGGGATTATTCAGCCATCTTTCTGTTATTGATTTCCAAGGTAACATACTTTGTATGATTTGAATCCTCTTAAATGTATTGAAACTTGTTTTATGGTTCAGAACATAGTCTATCTTGGTAAATGTTCCATTTGCATTTGTAATGCTGTTCTTGGGTGCAGTGTTCTATGAATGATAATCGGGTGAGGTTGGTTGACAATGCTGGTCGAGTCATCTCTATCCTTGCTGACTTTTCTCTCTACTTGCTCTATCAATTGTTAATAGAGAAGGTTGTTAAAATCTTCAACTACGATTGTAGATACATTTTTCTCCTTGCATTTCTATCAGTTTTTGCTTCATGTAGGAGTATTTTGAAGCTCTCTTCTTAGGTGCATAAATGTTTAGGATTGAACTCTTAATCATTACAAAATGAACTTCTTTGTCCCTGGACTTCTTTGCTCTAAAACCCATTTTTTCTGATATTAATTTAGCTACTCCTTTTGGTTTAATTTAGCTTCCTTTTGATTAATATATGTTTGCTATATCTTTTCCACCCTTTTATGTTTACCTTTTTGTGGTTTTATATTTAAAGTAGTTTTCTTAAAGGCAGCATATAGTTGGTGAAAGAAAGTGAGCCAAGATGCCAGGTAACAATCAAGCTTTATTAAAGGAGAAGAATCTGCTGAGCTGCGCTCAAAATGGAGGACAGTACCAGGTGTGGGGGTGGGAGAGCTTATATGAACTGTAGGGCACCAAGGGCTGGCTGATACAATCAAGGACGGGCATTATGCTAATGCGGAAGCTATGTGACCAGGGTGGAGAACTGCACCCTTGCAGAAGCAAAAGGGTTTCTGTTTCTCAGAAATCATGAGGTTTCCTGTAAAGGGAAAAGGAGAGGGGTTGGGGCCATTTTGTGCTTGGCCTTGCCTAAAATGGTGCCGGTTATGTTCAGAACCTATCACTCCTGCCTTTTAAGTATAGGGAGAAGGGAAATGGGGCAAAAGTCTCATTCTTCTGAAGCTACTTCCTGCTGGAGATGGGTGAAGATATGAAAAAAATAAAAGATTTATGTTGGCAGGTAAAACAGTTAGGTGGTAGGGTATTGGTTTCATGTGGGGAGGCTGTATTCTTTTGGGGAAGGGTTGCTGATTATGAGGGGCTGATATCTTCCTTGCAGGAACAACTCAGCGACCTTTTGGTTCGTGAAAGCCTGCATATGTTACTGCAAGAAATTAGAGAAACACCAAAAGAAACAGGGACCAAAAAGTAGGATGAATCCCAGCACAGTTAGGGGTCCTGGTAGGGGCGTAAGCCAGGGTTTCCAAGAGTTCAGTGACTGAGGCCACCCCCAAAGTGTGTTTGTGTTTTGTAACCCTTTGTGTCAGTGATCAATGCTTGCCTTTAAATGGTTTACGTTGTTTTGGATCACCCCGGACTCATTTACGTAATAACAGCATTCCTCCCCCAAGAAGAGGCAGGTGCTTCCCTTCTTGGCTGTAAGGAGGTCAGGGGCCCGATGGTTCTTCCATAAAGTGACTGTCACAAGTGAGGTGACCTGTTGCTCTAGGGAGGAGAAGCTCTCTATACTTAGTTCTTCTGAGAGTTTTTGATAGAATTGAGAGGCAGTAGCAAGGCCCACTATGCCAGTCCCAGCTGCAGGAAGGATCCTTGCCCCAATTAAAAAAGGTACAATTAGTACCCTACAGGAGCGGGAGGCACTTCCTGAGGGGGGGGCAAAGTTAGTCCCAGTCCCATCTCCATCCCTCCATCTGTCTGGACTGTGATGTCAGGATGAGCCAAACGAATATGCAAGAAATTGCATTAGGGGGCAGACAACAGGATAATGTAGTTTTACAAAGGAAATATATTCCAGTTTTAGGGCATGGATGGGGAGGGGGTAAGTGAGTGGTAGCGTTTGGTGGTGTTAGTAAGGCAGCGTGTGAGCAGGCTCCACACAATGCTGACAGTCCCCACTGAGGTGAGTTTAGAGGAAAATGAAGGGACCTTTGTGGAAATGTTGCAGGCTGCATCGACAGGGAGGGGGGTGACCACAAAAAGTTTCTCATGAAATGGGAGACAGATGAGTCGCTCGGGGACCAGTCTGATTTGTTGAGGACTGCATTGTCCCTGTGGACCTAGAACCTCCATGTTCCAGGTAAGGGGGAGCATTGAGATAGGAGGAGAAACATGGGAAGGATGCAAAGGGTTAGGGGGCCAAAAGAATTTAAAGGGGACATTGCCACAATGAAATTGCTAAGAAGCATCCTCCTGATAGGAGGTAAAGAAGTGCCAGGAGAAATCTTCCTATAATGTTACACTCCTTTGGGGCAGCACTGGCCAATCCTGTAGCAAGTACTAGCACAGATAGTATAATGAAGGTTAGGGACACGGGGTGGCATATACTTATCAAGCCCCACAATTGCAAACCCGCAATAGCAGGTCGGGACCAGTCTTGGAGTAGCTCTTGTGTGAAGGACGTGGAGCGGGCCTGCAAGAGTGAGAGAATAATCGCCGGGGGAAAGATCATCCTTTTTCTGGGTCTGGGGGAAGAGTGGAGGTCCTAGAGACTTTCAGTTTTGTGGGTCCTAAATGAATGAAGTGTGAGGAGATGTTGGGTTGGGGGTTGAGCAGAGGGGCCCCTCTGGCTTGGTGTTAACAGATTCTTTGGGTAAAGTCTCAGGTGCTAGTTTTACCAAGGATAAGCGATACCAAGGATCCTTTCCTAGTACTTTTACTGCCATGGGGTTGGTGAGAAGTACTGTATAAGGCCCTTCCCAACACAGTGAGAGGGGCTTTGGGATTTGGGGTTTTTTGTTTTTTTTTTTTTAATAAAAAGATGACTGGTAAGGGGATCTTAACCCTTGACTTGGTGTCATCAGCACCACGCTCTCCCAAGTGAGCCATGGGCCGGCCCCACGATTTGGGTTTTAATATACATTTGCTGTCCCAGGCTCAGTTTAAAGTCTGAGGGGTTGGTGGGGAAAGGATGAGGTAATAGAAGGTTGGCCTGTTCCCTAAGAAGATCCTTAATGATCCAAAGAGTAGGGAGATACTGGCCTAAAGGCGATGAGCTGGAAGGGAGAGGTGTGAGAGTGAAGGTTCTACCATACATAAGTTCAAAGGGGCTGAGGCCTGGGCCGGCCCGGTGGTGCACTCAGTAGAGTGTGGCGCTTGGGAGTGTGGCAACACTCCCGCCGAGGGTTCGGATCCCGTATAGAGACCGCTCTGCTCACTGGTTGAGTGCGGTGCGGACGCAACACCGAGGGTTGCGATCCCATTACCGGTCACAAAAAAAGACAATAAAAAAAGGGGGGGGGGCTGAGGCCTGTGGGCTTGTGGGGGACAGCTCATAGGCGAGTGAGTGCCTCGTAGGTAGGCCAAGACAAGGGATGATTTCTGAGGTGAGAGCATTCGTTAAAGGGGTTAAAACCTCCATGCAATTATGTTCTAAGGGTTGTGAGTGTTTTTGGATGAGAGTGGCTGGATTTAAGGGAGGGCAAGGTTTAAAGGAGAGCTGGGAGTTTTCAATGAAAGTAAGGTGGATAAGTTGTAGGTGGGAAAGGGAGAGAATTGACTTGGCCTTATGGCTGAGAGGGTCTTGACTGTTTGTTGTCCAAAAGTTAGTTTAGAGCTTTCTTGTGCTAAAAGGGCAGCTGCCGCCAAGGCCCGTAAACAGGGAGCTCATCCTCTAGGCTCACCACCAGGCTGTGGTGTCTAGTTGTTTAGAGAGGTATGCAACTGGGGAGAAAATATCTCCTGCCTCTTGTCCCAAAACCCCAACTGCCAATCCTTGGGTTTCAGTGATGTATAGGGTAAAAGGATGAGATAGGCTTGGGAGGGATAGAGCTGGGGCTGTGAGGAGAGTGGCTTTTAATCACTGGAAGGGAGAATGAATGGACTTTGTGGGATCTAAGGCAGGATCCCCCTTGGCTGCCTCATAAAGTGGTTTTGCTAGCACGCCAAAGTTAGAAATCCATAAGTGAAGATACCCTGCAAGACCCAGGAAAGAAAGGATTTCACCCTTTGTGGTAGGAGTAGGGAGTTCAGAAACTAGACTCTTGTGATCTCCTGTTATTTCTCTGGTTTTGGGGGGGGTGAGGTGGACTCCCAAATAGGTGACCGAAGGACAAGAAATTTGGGCTTTGCTGGGGGACACTCGACATCCCCTGGAGACTGGGAAATTAAGGAGAGCAACAGTGTGGGCCTGTAAACCCTCATAGTAGGGGCTACAAAGGAGGAAGTCATCCACATATTGTATTAAAGTGCTAGAGGTTGGAGGAAGTTCAGATAAGTCTTGAGCTAAGGACTGGCCAAAGAAGTGGGGGCTATCCTGAAATCCCTGTGGCAGTACTGTCCAAGTAAGTTGTTGGGAACGGCATGTGTTAGGCACAGTCCTGTACTAAATGGTATGAGCCCTTAGGCTTTATAACCAGAAGGAGGGGTGTATTAAAAGGCGAGTGGGTAGGCCGTAAGAGATGAGAAGGAAGGAGTTTGTGTATGATGGGTTTCAAGCCTATTAGGTGTTTGTTAGTGATGGGTTATTGTGGTACATTAGGGAACAAAGAAGGGTTCTGCAACTTAACAAGGATAGGGGAAAGGTGCATAATAATGGAGGGAGAAGAAGTGTCCCATACTAGGGATTAACCTTGTCCAAGGAGGAGGGGAAGGTGGAAGCCTCAGGGGCCAGATCTGGGGTGGCCTGTAATAGGAGCATTGTAGCTGGAGTTAAAGTGTTTAGGATAAGAGTAGCTTTGAATTTGAAAAGAATGTCCCGTCCCAGTAATGGGGGCTGGGCATTGAGGCATTATTGAAAATTCATGTATGAATTGGGTGTGATGTAGGGTGTACAAGAGGGGTTGAGTGATTTGTGCGTGGTACTCTGATTCTGTGACCCCTACTATTGTGATAGAGGACGGGGTTGTTGTTCCTGCATATTCAGGAGTTAGTGGCCCCTGTATCAATGACAAAAGAGATCGGCTTACCTGCTATGAGGCAAGTTACCCTGGGCTCACATGTGGTGATCTCTGTGGGGGCCTGGGCCCTGGGCATCATCAGTCCTCCTCCTGGGCAAAGCCAAGAATCTCCAGTAGGGGTGGCCTTGAAGCCAAAGGCTGTGGGTTGGGGACTGGGCCACTCCCTCTCTGGCAAGTGCAACAACCAACCCCTCCAGTGACCTGACTGTTTGCAGTGAGGACAGGGCCCAGGAGGAGGCCTGGGGTTAGGACAGCCCTGTACCCAGTGGCCTGGTTGACCACATTTGAAGCAGTTCCTGGGTGGCTTGCCCCTTGAGGCAGCCACCTTTGGAGTACGTGAGCCATCGATGGCATTAGCCAGGAGTTGGCATTTGGCCTGATCTCTTTTGTAATGATCTTTTTCTCCTCCTCCTGTCTATTGTTAAAAACCTTGAAAGCTGCTCTGAGGAGGTCTCGTTGGGTTGTATTTGGACCATCCTCAAGTTTTTTTGTTTTTTTTTTTCGAATATCAGGGGCTGATTGGATAATGAAATGTGAGTGTAAAAGGGCCCTGCCTGCAGGGGAGTTTGGGTCTATATGTGTGTATTTATGTAAAGCCTTAGAGAGATGGGTTAGGAACTCACTGGGATTTTCAGTGGATCTCTGTGTGATTTCTCTAAGCTTGTCATAATTGACTGACTCATGAGTAGCCTTTTGGAGGCCATAAATCAAGTGTGTGATCATGTTATCCCAGAGATTCCGGTCCCCATGACCGGCCTGGTAGTCCCAATTTGCGTCCATGCGAGGAATGGCAATGGCTCCCACAGGCCACCTGTTATTTTGAGCATGTACCTCATCTGCCTGTTGTTGGGCCGTTACCCAGACCTGCTCCCTGTCTTCAGGGGACAGATGTGTCTGGGTCAGACTGGAAGGATCCCAGTTGTTTTTTGATTTGGGAAAGGTCCAAAGGGAAAAAGGGACATGGACTCAGACAATTCCCTCCATCCCTGCCACTTCACAGAGGGGGATATAAAGGAGTTGGAGCTGAGGTAGGGTTGTCACCTGATGAAGGGGAAGAAGGAGAGGGGTTGGGTGGCTGAGGACAAGCATCTCAAGACCAGGTAGGGGGAAGAGAGAAAAAAGGTGAAGGCTGACAGATCAGAAGATTGATGGGCCGAGTCTAGAAGGGGAGGTCGAGCATGAGCTAGGAGAATTTAAAAGGTAGGATAGTTTTGATAGAGAAGGATTGTGTTGGAGATAGAAAGAAGGCTTGAAAATAAGGAATCTCTCCAGCCTTTGCAGTTTTGGTGGCAATAGCTGTCTAGGTCTTTCAGAGTATCTAAATTGAGAGTGCCATCTTGTGGTCACTGGGATCCATTGTAACAAGGCATTCGAGTTTTAATGTCTTCCTGGAGGCTGAGAGATTGTAGACAGCCTGGAGACATAGAGCGCAGAATGCAGTATTAAACGAGACGTTTAGGTTTAATGTCTCCCTGGAGGCCAAAGGGTAAATTGGCCAGGAGACAGCCCAAGGACATGGAGTATGGAGGTTTGGATAGTGAGGATCCCATTTAGAGGGTGAGAAAGGAGGTGATCAGTCCCAGTAGAAGAAGGGTAACACCAAGGAGCATCCTCTTTGGTGCATGCCTTCTTTTTGAGAGAAAAGCCACCAACCAGCTAGAGGAGCATCCTCCAATAGCTGGGAGGCATGAGAGGGGTTCCCTTGGCCAGGCGCCTGGGCTTCATAGCAAGTAGACAGTAGTCATAGAGAGTAGTCGGGGGAACCTGTAGAAGTAGGTAGGAAAGACCCATTGACTCACCCTGAATTGAGGCCAATGTTGGATGTGTTGGTCTGAAATAGCAAAAGGAGAGAGTCCCAAATATACCTGGTTTGGCAGGTCCAGGAAGGGTGGCTGAGGACCAATCAACCCAGGTGGGGATCGTCCGAGAACGCTGGCCAGAACCCTTCCCGGGTTTTGGCACCAAAATGAAAGAAAGTGAGCCAAAATGCTGGGTACCAATCAAGCTTTATTAAAGGAAAAGAAGCGCTGGGCTGCGTTCAAAGTGGATGGCAGCCCAGAGCTACCCTCAAAATGGAAGACAGCACCAGGTGTGGGAGTGAGAGAGCTTATATAGGGTGTCAAGGACTGGCTGATAAAATCAAGGAGGAGCATTATGCTAATGCAGAAGCTATGTGACCGGGTTGAGAATTGCACCCTTGCAGAAGCAAAAGGGCTTCTGTTTCTCAGAAATCATGAAGTTTCTTGTAAAGGGAAGGGGGGAGGAGTTGGGGCCATTTTGTGCTTGGCCTTGACTAAAATGGTGCCAGTTATGTTCAGAACCTATCAGTTGGGTCTTTGCTTATTTTTAAAATCTAATCTGACAATCTCTGCCTTTTTATTGAGCTGTCTAAACTGTTTACATTTAATATTATGATTGATTATAGTTGGGTTTAAATCATCTACCATCTTTCTGTTTGTCCCTTCTGTTCCCTTTTACTTTTTTTCCCTGCCTTTTGGATTATTTTGTACGATTTCATTTTATTTTCTTTGTTGGTTCATTAGCTATCTCTTTATTATATTATCGTATTAGTATATTATTTTAGTGGTTGCTTTAGGACTTACTGTGTATACCTTTAACTTATCACAGTCTGCCTTCAAGTGATAAGATACTACTTCACATATGGAATCAGAACATTACAACAGTATACTTCCATTTCTCTCCTCCCAAATATNTTTCTGTTTGTCCCTTCTGTTCCCTTTTACTTTTTTTCCCTGCCTTTTGGATTATTTTGTATGATTTCATTTTATTTTCTTTGTTGGTTCATTAGCTATCTCTTTATTATATTATCGTATTAGTATATTATTTTAGTGGTTTCTTTAGGACTTACTGTGTATACCTTTAACTTATCACAGTCTGCCTTCAAGTGATAAGATACGACTTCACATATGGAATCAGAACATTACAACAGTATACTTCCATTTCTCTCCTCCCAAATATTTTGTTATTGTCATATATTCTACTTTCACGTATGTTAAAAACCTTACAATACATGGTTATTACTTTTGCTTTAAACAGTCAATTTCTTTTAAAAATATTTATTTATTTTGGCAGCAGGCCAGTGTAGGGATCGAATCCTGGACTTTGATGTTATCAGCACCATGCTCTGACTTTTATTCTGTTATCTGGATATAATGTAATTAATTTAACCAATTACCTTTTACAGATATTTTGAGTTATTTCCAAATTTTCACTATCCAGTTTTTCATCCTACCGTGGTGAATGTCCTGGTGTGTTTATCTTTGCATCCTTGTGCAAGAAAACATGTTGGACAAATTCCTAGAATTGCTCAATCAAGTAATTGATCCACTGTGTACTGGCTATGAACATTTAAAATATTGAAGCTGGCTGGTTAGATTAGTTGGTTAGAGAATGGTGCTGATAACACCAAGGTCCAGGTTTCTATCCCTGTACCAGCCAACAACAACAAAAAAAGTTAAAATATTGATAGATATTGCTGAAATACCTTTCAAAAAGGTTATACTCAGGGATTTCTATATGGCTCTGTTAAGCCAGGCCTATTCCTTGTGGAGTTTGGTTTTATTTCTGTTAATATTAATTTTAAGAGTTGATTCTAACACTGGAGATCTTTTTAAAATCAACTATTCAGGTATAATTTTTATACAGTAAAATACATACATTTAAAATTTGTAGTTCAATGAATTTTGACCAATTTACACCTTCATGTAACCAGCATGATCAAGTTATAGACATTTATATCACATCAGAAAGTTCCCCTGTGCCCCTTCCCAGTCAATCTCTACCCCTCACCCCTAGCCCTAGGCAACCACTTTCTATCACTAGAAGTTAGATTTAGGATTTCTAGGATTTCATATAAATGGACTCATAGAGTATAGACTCTTTTGTATCTGGCTTCTTTCACTTGGTATAGTGTTTTTGAGTACTTGGTTTGCTTCTTTTTATTTCTGAGTAGTGTTTTCTTGGAGATCTTTTTAGTAACTTTCATAATGGGCCTATTATAGCCAGCACTATGTTAGGCATATCACATGGTTTATCTGTAATTCTTACAATAGTCTTACAAGGGCTCCAAGAGATTATGTGACTTGTACAAGTTTCTATGGCTAGTCATCCATTTATCTTTTATTGCGGCTGCTGCATCCAAGAGATTATGTGACTTGTACAAGTTTCTATGGCTAGTCATCCATTTATCTTTTATTGCGGCTGCTGCACCTGCCCCAATATGAAAGCCAAGATAAATGTGATCAGTCAGTGGAAAGATATAAGCTTTGAATCAAGTAAACCTGAGTTCAAATCCAAGCTTCAACCCTTTTCTGGGTGACTTGAATTCTCTGCTGTTCATCTTCTCTCTTAAATTAGGCTAATCACACTTGTCTCTATGTAATGGATGTAAAGGCTCCAGTACAGGGCCTGCCACAGAGAGATACTACATGGAGGCCACAGTGTTTTTCTTTTCTTTTTGTTTTTATTCTCCCATGTATCAGACTATCCAGGCAGATTACTATGATATTCTTTCACCACTACCACCCTATCATCATACATGCAAAGACTCATTAATGTGTTTTCCTGTGTTTTCTCTAACAGGACTCTCTCCTGTGGAGAGATTTAAGGAATTCCAGATCAAATCATATCCTCTACAGGACTTTAGCCTTTTGAAACTTCCGCATCTCCAGAAAACCTGGGTACAACAAGGAACAAGCTTCACTAGAAAGATCAATACCTCAGAAGATAGTCTCCCAAAGATGTTGGGCCCAAAGATAAAGTAAGCTCAGCTCTTGGCAGATAGAAGGGTCCAGATTGTGGTTGAAAAGAGGATATGACTTACCTGGAAAAATGTCAGGGATTCTGGGAAGGGAGTGGAGATGGCCGACACAGGGATGGGTGTGTGCATAAGGCAGCCTAGAGAGGTCCTAGGTTTGATATTTAGGACCTGGATTCTCTGCCTGTAACTCACAGGCCACTTGAGGCCGTCAGCTACTTCTTTTCTCAGGGCCTCAGTAACCCACTTAAGGACGAAGGGGCAGGATGAATCTTCTGGCTCTGACGTCCTATATCTTTGCGTGTTGCTGGGCACCCCCCCCCCCCCCGTTTTTCCTTTTTCTTTTTTTTGGCAGCTGGCCAAACCCTGGATTGAACCAGGGATCGAATCCCGGACCTCAGCGTTATCAGCACCAGCTCTAACCAACTGACCTAACGGGCCAGTCCCGCTGGGCCCTTTTGACTCTGAGTCTCTTTAGAAAATTCTACCCATTGGGCCAAGCCCATGGCGCACTCGGGAGAGTGCGGCACTGGGAGTGCAGCAGCGCTCCCGCCGCGGGTTCAGATCCTATATAGGGATGACTGGTGCACTCACAGTGCTCACTGGCTGAACGCGGTGCGGCTGGTCTCAAAAAGGACAAAAAAAAAAAGAAAAGAAAATTCTACCCATCTAAGGGAGGCAGTTATAGCAAAGTAGATAAGAGCCTGGGTTTGGAATCAGTCCAACCCAGGTTCAAATTCTGCCTTGACCACTTATTTCAGCTCCGTGTCACTGGGCAAGAGACTTAACCTCTCTAAGCCTTATTTCTTTGTCTATAGATAATAGTATCTAAATCTTGGGGTTGTTGCAAGCCAGCAATTAAATGAGATAATGATAATTTTAGTTGACACAGAATACTTCTTGTGTGCCTGGTACTGAACTATCTAATTTAATCCTTACAATAACCCTATGAGTAAGTACTATTATTATTGCTCCCATTTTTCAGTTGAGAAAACCAAGGTGTATATAGAGAGATCACATTGCTTGTTCAAGGTCACACAGGTAGGAAGTGGCAGAGCCAGGATTCAAACCTGAGCAGCTTGTTAACACTCAGTCTTGTTATCTGGTATGATGGTCACGAGTAGCATGAGGGGGATACACATTGAAGGCTGTGCTTTCGTCTTTCCTGGAGAGAATGAGGAGCAGAAAAGCACACTTAGTGAGGCCCGGCCTAGAGTCAGCTCCGTGCTGGGCCCAGAACAGCATAACCCCGAAAATATAAGTATCATTATGATACTAATAATGGCATCAGAGTCACAATCCCCATGTTGCCCCAAGGACCACTTCACTCCAGTCTTTTGCCCATTAACGTTTTCAAGCTGCTCCCCTCTGTAATGAGCATCCCATGACTTCTGAGTTGTTTTTTTCTTCTGATGGAAATTCTTTCCAAGGAACCCAGTACTTGCAGTACCAATTGAAGGTAGAGATGGAACAGACCCAGTTTCTCCACTGTGAATCAATAAGGGAGAAAGGACAAGTTGGACCCAGGAGTGAAAAATAAAGGACACGCTGGGCATGTGCCGTTCATATCCATGTCCTGGTGGGTGGGAATCGAACCCTGTCTTGTTTATATGCTGGGTGAGTCCAGCTGCATTCTCAGCTGGTAAATAATCTTTTCTTTACTTCTAGTCCAAATACATAGTCTGTCTATTTCTTCTACCTAGACAGAGACCAATGAAAGTACAACAAAATTTCCTGTGTAAAGTTAACACCAATATGAACAAAGTGCAGGGTCTACGGGCCACCCAGGGAAGCCTATCTTTGTAAACATACAAACAAAAAAGCCATCTCTTCTCTGCCTTCCTGTCAAGAAGAACCCCAACTTCTATTGTGTCCCCAGGGGTACAGAGCGTACTCTTTGTCAAAGGAGTCTGTTCCATTTCAGACAGCTCTGTTAGAAATTTCTTCCTCATGTTGAGCGTAGACTGGCCAGGCTGGACTTCTTGCTGATCAAGCCTGGCTCATCCTCCACAAAATAGCCTCCGGGTATTTAAAGGGGCCTTATTTCCTTCCTCTCCCAAGTCTAGTACCTATTACACATCTCCAGTTTCTGACAATGGGAGTCAGTCTGTCCCAGGGCTTGATTTTTGTGTAGTATGCATAAAGCAAATGTACTTCACAGGGCCTGGTTTTCCAAAACTTTGCAATTTCAAATATTGACCTTGCAAAGGACAGGAAATTTCCCCCAGGCTATAGTCTCTGTTGTAAGATAAAGAATTGTAACACAGAAAAGTTGCTGGCTCAAAAACAGGTTACTGATTGATATGTAAAGATACTGAGAAATTGCTGTAAGAAGAGAATGTTTGCTAAAATCAAGCTTTTGTTAGTGGATCGACTTAATTGCATTATAGAATGTCACCTTGCTTGTCTTACTGAATGTTACCAGCTTCTATTGTTAAACTTGTTAAACTGTACTTAGAAAAAACCCCACCTGTGTTCTTTTCCTGTAACTTCCTGGCCTGGAGAATAAGTGGGGAAGAGAACCCCAATTCGTGGTTAATTTCCCAGATGGAAGGAATGCCTCTATCTTGAGGGTTCTAGGAGATTAACCCCTTTTTGGGGCTTCTCACTGCTCAGGAGAGATGGGCTTTGAGTTATCTTTGGTGGCTCCGTCACCCAGGGCAAAACGGATGACAAATCCGTGGGAGGCAAAGCAGCAGATTTTGAGTTTTCTCACCAGGTAGGGAGGAATGAATTCTCTGGGGAGGGGAGCTATTGATATGTGGTAAGTGAGGGCTGATTATCCAGGGCCTCATTAGCTGGCTGTGTCACAGATGAGTTCTCTTTAACAAACTGTCAAATTTCAGATCCAGGCGTACTCATTCGATCAAATGTTCCATGGTCAATTCCAAGTGTGGTGAGCTCCCCAAGGAGGCTGCAGTGGGGGCCTACATCAAGATCCACACTGTGGAGCAAGGAGAAATTGTGGTAAGTGTGCAGAGAGCTTTGTTCACAATGTAGTGTGTAACATGAATGGGCTGGGATTGTTGTGTAGAGAGTAAAGGTTTAGAAACACCCCTCCCAAGCTGGCTGATTAGCTCAGTTGGTTCAAGTGCAGTGTTATAATGCCAAGGTCAAGGGTTCAGATCCCCATACTGGCCACCCACCTAAACGAATGAATGAATGAATGAATAAAAACCCCCCTTTCTTTTTTTTTTTTTTTTCCTTTTTGTCTTTTTTCGTGACTGGCAACAGATCGCAACCCTCAGTGTCGCGCCCGTACCGGACCGGGACCGGCAAC
>NW_007726114.1:988335-989593 GCF_000696425.1 Galeopterus variegatus | reverse complement strand
CCTCAGTGTTGCGCCCGCACCTCGCTTAGCCAGTGAGCGGGAACCGGTCTGTATGTGGGATCCGAACCCTCGGCGGGAGCGCCTGCCACACTTCCCAAGCGGTGCACTGTAGCAGTGCACCACCAGGCCGGCCCAAAACACCCCTTTCTTTATTTGGTGATATTAAGGAACAGTGTTGTTTTCTAAAGATATGATAAGCCTATTGTGGCTGTTTTTTAGGAGTCTTTATAAATAGGAGATGCTTATCGAAATGTTTATAGATGAAATGATGTGACATCTGGGACTTGCTTTAAAATAATCCAGGAACAAGGTAAGGATGTTCCCTTTCACCACTTGTATTCAACGTCATACTGAAAGTCCTAGCTAGCGCATTAAGACAATAAGAGTAAAAGATGTACAGATTGGGAAGGGAGAAATAAAACTGTCTTTGTTTGCAGATGGCATGATTGTCTAAGTAAGAATTCCAAAGAATCAAAAAGACTCCTGAAATTAATAAATGACTATAGCAAGGCCCCAGTATACAAGGTTAATATACAAAAGTCAGTTGCTTTCCTTATACCAGCAATGAACAATTGAAATTTGAAATTAAAAACAATACCATATATAATGGCACCCCAAAATGAAATCTAACAGGATCTATATGCAGAAAACAATATAACTCTGAGGAAAGGTCTAACTAAGTGGAGAGTTATTCTGTGTTTATGGTTTAGAAGACTCAATATTAAGATGTCAGTTTTCCCAATTAGATATGTAGATTCAATGCAATCCCAGTCAAAATCCCAGCAAGTTATATTGTGGATATCGACAAACCGATTCTAAAGTTTATATGGGAAGGTGAGTGAATAAACAAACTGTGATATATCTATACAATGAAATATTACTCAGTAGTGAAAAGAAATGAGCTATCAAGCCATGAAAAGTCATGGAGTAACCTTAAATGAATATTTCTAAGTGAAAGAATCCACTATGAAAAGGCTAAATATTATATAATTCCAATTATATGACATTCTGGAAAAGGTAAAACTGTAGAGATAGTAAAATGATCAGTGGTTACCAGAGGTTTGGAGTTCAGGGGAGGGAATGAATAGATGAAGCATGGGGGATTTTTAGGGCAATAAAATTGTTGTGTATGATACCATAATGCTGGACACAAAACTGTGGAGCATACTATAAAGCAAATATATTTCACAGGGCCTAGTTTTTTTGTACTTTCAGGTGTAGTCTAACTTCTTAAAAGTACATATAAAATGTTGACCTT
>NW_007726114.1:985640-987252 GCF_000696425.1 Galeopterus variegatus | reverse complement strand
TCATGGTTAATTTCCCAAATGAAAGGAATGCCTCTCTCTTGAGGGTTCTGGGAGATTAACCTCTTTGGGGATTCTCACTCAGAAGACATGGGCTTTGAGTAATCCTTTGTGGCTCCGTCAACTAGGGGAAAAGGGGTGACAAATCCGTGGGAGGCAAAGCAACAAAATGGTGCCCCATGTGAGGAAGTTCTCCATAGATCAGAGACTGACCTGCCAAACAACACAAAACATTAAGTATTTGTCAAAACTCGCAGATCTTTAAAGCAAAGAGTGAACCTTAATGTATGCAATTTGTAAAAAAAAAAAAAATATTTAGGAGGTCATCCCAGGAAGGAATGCAGACTATGACAAGAGACTCTAACTACTACAAATGTATAAAACAACCTCAATGAAGAGGTTAGGGGGGAAAGGGGCTGACCTAAGTAACTTCGGAAATGAGCGGAGTTGGTAAGACTAAAAGCAAAAGGATCACGGCACATGATCACTGTATTCTGGTTGGTAACGTTGTTTCCCATGAGGGTTTGGATTAACAATCCTGATACTGCTATAGGTGTGTACTGAAATGGATCAATTAAGTAAATGGATAACAGATGGTAGAAGCCAGGTTTCTCACTATTGGAGTGAGAATTTGCAGATAAGGGAATGATGCTAGAATGATCCATGTAGTAATCGATTAGAGTTGAAGACATGGGTATGAACTCAAGTTTAGCTCAGTATATACTTACAGATGGTTATATAAAGAACTGTTTATAGATAGGTGTATAAACACATGTGTCTTTTTCTCTGTTAGTCAAGAGAGCCTAAAAGATATGATAACCCAGTATCAATGAGCACTCTTAGTACCCAGATCTTGGATTCTTTTTTTCTTTTTTAATTAAAAAGACGTTTTTGTGGTGAGAACATTTAATATCTAATCTCTTAGCAATTTTCGAGTATATAATACATTGTTAACTATAGTCAACGTGTTGTACAAATAGATCTCTTGAACTTATTCCTCCTATCTAACTGAAATTTTGTAATCCTTTGGCCAACATCTCCCCAACTTCCCCCCACCCCCAACCCCTGATAAAATACCATTCTACTCTCCAAGTTCAACTTTTTTAGACTACACATAGTATTTGTCTTTCTGTGCCTGGTTTATTTCACCTAATAATGTCCTCTGGGTTCATCTATGTTTTGCAAATTACACAATTTCCTTCTTTTTAAAAGCTAGATGGTATTCCATTATGTATATATATATATCACATTTTCTTTATCCATTCATCTATTGATGGAAATTTAGGTTGATTCCATATCTTGGTTACTGTGAATAATGCTGCAATGAACATGGGAGTGCAGATCTCTCCCTCGTATGCTGATTTCCTTTCCTTTGGATAAATACCCCGTAGTGGGATTGCTGGATCATATGGTAGTTCTACTTATAGTTTTTTGAGGAACCTCTGTACTGTTTTCCATATGGCTGTACTGATTTACATTCCCACCAACGGTGTACTAGGGTTCCCTTTCTTCCACATCCTTGGCAACACTTGCTGTCTTCTGTCTTTTTGATAATAGCCATTCTAACAGGTGTGACTCAATATATCATCAAGTTTTAAATTTGCATTATCTTGAT
>NW_007726114.1:984268-984754 GCF_000696425.1 Galeopterus variegatus | reverse complement strand
GGGGGGGGAAACTCTATTGATGGGGGCATATCAAAGGGACACAGGGGCAACTGAAAGAGCTCCCAATGGCCAAAGATGAACAATTTGAGCAATAAAGTAAATCAATATTGGCTTATAACTGAAAGTATAAAATAAACATCCATGGGTACATATTGATACAAATGAGTAAATAACGAATAAAGTAATAAATGGAAGAGAAGAGACAAATGACCCTGCAGAAAATTACAAATAATTTATGGAGATACCCTACCCTAAAGGAGGTAGAGCATAACACCCCAGTTCTTAAATATGGACTGTGCACAGTGAATTCCTTCCAAAAACTATAGTATGGAAAGGCGGGGGGAGGGGAGAATGGAGTAACCTTACGGTGGATACAACTGAGAAACGCTACCTCAGCCAGGAGATCAAGGCCAACATCGATAGTAGTGAATCATGTTGATAGTATTGCCCCTTGATATGATGTGATGAAATGGCACTTTACCTCTG
>NW_007726114.1:963260-983731 GCF_000696425.1 Galeopterus variegatus | reverse complement strand
TGCAAGCTATTGCTGCTAGGGCCCCGGGGACCCTCCGAGAGGCCACTGCTGCTGCTGCTGCCAGACCTGTAAGCTGCTGCTGCTGCTGAAGAAGCTGAGGACTGAGCTCGTGTTGTCTGCCAACAGCTCCTGGGATCTTTCCCCAATTATCTAGCGTGGACCTGCGCGTGAGGGGTCTGGTGACCCAGCCTGGCATGTGAGGGGTCTGTGACCCAGTCTGTACAACGGGTTTGAAGGGTGTGAGCCCTAGCCCTGATGATACAAATGGAAACTTAGTATAACTACAATAATGAAAAGTTTTGGCTTTAGTTGTGAATTGCCTAGCCATACAATTGGCATAGTCGTGTAGCTTTACAATTGGCTATGTTGGCAGGAGTCTGACAATGACCCCAACCAGACAGTTAGCATAGCTATGGCTATAACCCTACGTTACTCCTCAAAATTTTTTTTCCTTTTTTTTTTTTTTTAAAAAAGATGACCGGTAAGGGGATCTTAAACCCTTGACTTGGTGTTGTCAGCACCACGCTCTCCCAAGTGAGCTAACCGGCCATCCCTATATGGGATCCGAACCAATGGCCTTGGTGTTATCAGCACCACATTCTCCCAAGTGAGCCACGGGCCATGTTATCAGCACCACACTCTCCCAAGTGAGCCACGGGCCGGCCCTCCTCAAAATTTTCAAGATCATCAAAAACAAAGTAAGTCTGAGAAACTGTCACAGCCAAGAGTAGCCTAAAGAGACATGACAATTAAATGTAATATATCTTGCATAGGAAAGTGGAATAGAAAAGAGACATTAAGGAAGAACAGGAAATCTAAACTCACTGACTTCAGTTGATAATAATGTACCAATATTGGTTCATTAATCATAACAAGGATTTCATACTAATGTAAGATGTTACTAATAGGGGAAACTGAGTGTGGGGTAGATGGGAACTTTGTACTATCTTTTCAATTTTTCTGTAAATCTAAAACTCTTCTAAAATGTAGACCATTAAAAAAAATTACTACAGTAGTGGAAGGATGGATGAAACAAGTTTGGCCATCAGTTGATCGCTGTCAAAGCTGGGTGATGGGTGCCAGAGCTGAGGGGCAGGTTGAGCAGCATGACCTTGGCAGAGATGGAGCGGGCAGAAGGGCTTTCCAGTGAGTAGCAATGGCCTTGGCCTGCCTGGGAAGAGCTGTCTTCTGAAGCCCTATGCGTGGTCATCCAGAGTCTTGGAGCTCGGTCCCTCACCATGACCTTTCCACAGGTCCTCAATCACAGTATCTCCAAGGTCATCCTTATGCCCTTCCCACTCTTTGTTATGGTGGGTCGTGACTGCTCCTTCCCGCTGGCCTGTACATCCTCAGAGCCAGGAAAGTCAGCGCAATACTGTCTGGGAGCTCTGGTTCCTAGCATGGCCCTCTGTTTATGCTGATTGAATATTTTTGAGCTCTTAGGAAGTTCTAACTTTTGTTCAGTAAAACTCTGCCTCCTGCAACTTTAAACTAGTTTCGCACTGCCCCTGCCCCCCCAAACAGAAGAAATCAGTTTCCTTGCCATGTCATGGCTCCTTAGATGTTTAAAGAATGCTGCTTTGTTTTTCATTCAGCATTTATGAAGCAGGCGCAGTGCCAACGCTCCATTAATTATTTTCTTATTCAGGCAGAATGTGCTCCAGTCCTTCAGTCGTTCTTCATGTTGCATGGTTTCCAGCCTTCTCACTGCTTCCCCTCAGTTTGTCAGTGTTTCAGAGTGAGGTGCTCAGAACTGCACACAAGGCGGAGGAGCTGGGGCTACAGAGAGGGCGGAAAAACACCTTGCTCCATTTGGTAGATGGTGACAGGAGCAGGAAGTTGTGTGAAGAGCTGGAACAACAGGGTCCTTGTTGTAGAGGGTGTGCAATAGTGGAATCAGGAGTTTGCTCTTGATTCCCTAGGAAGTCCCGAAAGGCTGGGAGTGGGGCTCAGCACAAGGACCTGGCTGCCTCTTCATCACACAGGGCTGGCACAGAGAAGGCCCATAACAGATATTTAACATGAGCCCTCTGAAGAAAATGTCTGCAGATGCTCCATGAGGTGCCTTTGGTAGGACTCTGTTGCGTTCAAGGCCCTGGCTTCATTTGCCGGAGAATGAGTGGTAAGAGCTGTGACTGTACTCACCCAGAAGGTAGGGGATCACATTTTCCTTGCCCTTGGGAGCATGAGTGTGGAGCTGGGTGGCACCTAGAAATAGCAGACGTCATGGTCTGGAGCGGAGAGACCCAAATTTTAAGCTGGAGGTGCAGGGGAACCAATTTCTCTAGGGAACAGGCAGCCTGAAGCCTCAGAGGTGGTCAAGACTGGTCAGGTCAGAGCCACCAGCAGGGCAGAAGAGAGGTGACAGACGGAGGTATGTTATTCTCATTTTGCTTCTAATAGCTAGCTAGCTATGTAGCCTTAGGCAAATCACTTTACCTCTCTGAATTCATGTCCTCGATGAGCTACCACCTCTAACGTTGTGTGACTCCATGTGAGCATTTATTCAGCAGATATTCCTTGAACATCTGCCATGCTCCAAGCATGGCACAAGGTGCCCGTGTGGGCAAATAAACTGACATGATTTCTGCCCCCAAGGGGCTTACAGTCTAGTCAGGAGACAGGCAATAAACAGATAAACTAGGAAATCAGATGCTTCTCGACTTACGGTGGGGTTATGTCTAGATAAACCCATTGTGAATTGAAAATATTCAAAAATGCATCTAATACACCTAACCTACTGAACATCACAGCTCAACCTAACCTACCTTTAAACATGCTTAGAACACTTATATTGGCCTACGGTTGAGCAAAATTATCTAACACAGAGCCTATTTTATAATGAAGTGTTGAGTATCTCGTGTAATTTATTGAATATTGTTCTGAAAGTGAGAAACAGAATGGTGGTATGTGGGTACTTGCCATTTACGTACGCAGCTGAAATCACCATCATCTTAAAGTCAAAAAATTGTACGTCGAACCATCCTAAGTTGGGGACTGCCTGTACATAGAGAGTTGCAAATTGCTGTTAGGAATGAAATAGAAGCAAGATAGGGAGGCGAGCTTCTTAAATGGGATAGTCAAGGAAGGCTGCCCTGAGGAGGCGATGTCTAAGCTGAGACCTAAATGATGAGAAGAACAGGTATGGAACGACCTGGGGAAACAGTGTTTTCTAGACAGAGCAACAGGAAGCTCAAACCTGAGGTAGGAAGGAGCCTGGCATGTCCAGAGACTGAAAGGGAAAGAAGGGTGGCTGGAACAGAGTAAGCGAGGCAGGGGTGGGGTGGCATGAGGCCAGGCTGGAGAGCCAGGCAAGGGTGAGATCACCCAGGCCTCGGCAGCCACGATGAGGAGTTTTATTTTATCCTAGGTGCTTGGGAAGCTATTTGAAGGGTCTAGGCAGAGAATTGACTCTACTCTGGCTGTGTTGGGGATGGACTGGATGCGGACAAGAGTGCAAGTAAAATAGCGCTGCTCCTGAACAGATCTCTGGGTTCAAATCCTGGCTCTGCCACTTAAGTCTTGTTACTTTGGGCAAGTTACTTAACCTCTTTGTGCCTCAGTTTCCTCATAATGTAGTGTCTAAAAGCATGGACTCTGAAGACAAACCACCTGGGTTCAAATCCTAGCTTTACTGCTTTCATGCTGTGTGATGTTGGACCACTTTCCTAACCTCAGTGTCCTCATCAATAAAATGAGGATAACATAGGAGCCAGCTCACTGGGTTGTTGTTCGTTTGGTGTATATTAACTCAATTAACCCTCACGGGCCGGCCCGTGGCTCACTCGGTAGAGTGCGGTGCTGATAATACCAAGGCCACGGGTTCGGATCCTATATAGGGATGGCCGGTTTGCTCACTGGCTGAGCGTGGTGCTGACAACACCAAGCCAAGGGTTGAGATCCCCTTACTGGTCATCTTTAAAAAAACAAACAAACAAAAAAAACGGTTCGCTCACTGGCTGAGCGTGGTGCTGACAACACCAAGCCAAGGGTTGACATCCCCTTACTGGTCATCTTTAAAAAAACAAACAAACAAAAAAAAAACTCACAACAACCCAGTGAGGTGGTTCCTATGTTATTCTCATTTTACTAATGAGGACACTGAGGTTAAGAAAACTATCCAATGTCACACAGCATGAAAGCAATAAAACTAGGATTTGAAGGTGAGTCCCAACTCTGCCTGTCCCATGTGTCTCCTTAAAAAGGGGCTTGCACTCTCCATAAAGCAAGCAGGGGTGGCTGTTGATCATCTCCCTTCCAGATAGAGCCAAGTGTGAATCCAGGCCAAAGAGCAGGAGCAGCAACATGAGCTGCAGAGAGGAGGCCCAGTGGTCACCCAACTCTGTGAGGGATGGAGAAAGAATTGAGGTCTGCAGAAAAGGATGGGGTGGGGGTGGCTGGAAAAGGGAAGGTCTAGAAGAGGACTAGCTGTTTGATTTTTGTCATAAGTCCTAAGGAAGAGAAAACGGGTTTACTCTGCAAAAAACAGTTGAGATTGGACATTGGGGAAAACTTGAGAGCGATAGTGTAAGTGTGATTCTTGGAGCAGAGACTGCTCTGTGGAGGTGGGACAGTGGGGAAAGTGTTTTAGGGGCTCTTCTAACTCCAGGAGTGGGAGGACTTCAATGTCATGTAGCAAAAGGAGCCCTGCACTTCTCTCCCTCACTTGCTCAGTGACCCCGGATGGATTCACCTGTTTGAGGCCTTATTTTTCCCATCTAGAAGATCTGCTGGTAGAACTGGCTGGTCTCTGAGGTCTAACTTGCTGTGACTTCTCTCTAGGGCTCTCATGAGGCCTTCCTCCCAGAGAACCAACATGACACGCGGCCACTGATCCTCGTGAGCCTGGGAGCTGAAGTGATACGGCTGAGGAAAGAAAAATTTTATGAACTGATTGATGACAACATAAAAGAAAGTTTGTCACAGTTCAAGGTTGGGTACCCAAGGTCAGTGATGGAAAAGTGCATAAATCCCATCAGATTAAATGAACAGGGCTAGCTGGTTAGCTCAGTGCATTAGAGTGTGGTGCTGATAACACCAAGATCCAGAGTTTAATCCCTGTACCAGCCAGCTGCTCCCCCCAACCCCCGCCCAAATTAAATGAACAAGTTAAAATGATCAAAGAATGCAGTAACCTCCTTACCATGCTAATTAATTATTCTTTTGAATATCTATTGTGTTGACTAATTGAACAATAATTCAAGTAGCATGTCCCAGGAAAAAAACCCTTGGGCTCCCTGTCTGGAGTCTGGCCGACTCTGAGTATTGCCACTGGCCCTGACCTGGCCTGACTCCTCTCCTTTCAGAGGCTTTACGTCCAGCACCCGGGCTTCCTGAGCAGTGGGATAGAAAACAACTGTGGGTTGAGTGTTTTGTTTGGGAGTTATTTGGCCAGGCCCCTTTGAACAGTAATGTCCCAGTGAAGTACTAGATATTATTTATGTAAGGGTGAACTTTTTTTTTTTTAACAATAATAACCTTTCAGAAATTTATTTTTTATTTTTATTTTTTGGGGGGCAGCTGTCTGGTTTGGGAATCCAAACCCATGACCTTGGTGTTATGAAGTTGAGCTCTAACCAACTGATCTAACCAGCAAGCCCAGAAATTTCTAACTATTCCGTAATTATGACTTAATCTGATGATAAAAGCAGTTATTAAAATCTACCTTTTCCTAAGGAAAAGAAAAAAGAAAAAAAATGATAATACCTAATGCTGACAAGGGTGAACTGAAACTAGTAGTAGTTGGCTCAATCCTTTTGATAATAATTTTAGCATTATGCTTCAAGGGCTATAAAATTGTCCCGAACCTTTGAGGCAGTGATCCACCTGTGAATTTATCTTTATATAGCCAAAATATGGGCAAAGCTACTTGCATTAAGATGTTAATAAGGAGTCATGTTCATAATAGAAAAACAAAAACCACAACCACCCACATGTGCCACAATGAGGGAATAGTTAAGAAAATTGTGTTACATTCTCTTAATAGAACATAACTGTTTTATTAAAAATGTTAAGTTTAATGGTTCTGTAACAGCAGGGTAAATTGGGTAACATAATGATACATGAAAAGGGTAGTACAAATTTGTGTATATACCATGACTATGCCTTTGTAAGACACTTACCTGAGAAAAACCTAGAAGGAAATAAGCAAAAATGATAATAGCCATGGCATTGCCAAACTTGTAATAGTTGTTCTTTCTAGAATGCAGACTAAAGGAGACTTTCTGGCTATATGTTTTATATATCTTTCATGTTTGTTTTTGCAATAAGTTTGCATTGCTTTTATAATGAAGGGAAAAAAACTGTGTCAGGGTAGGACATTCCGAGTGGGCTTTTTTTCTTTATTTTCCAAATTTTCAGTAATGATGACATACTACTTTTATAATTTTAAAAAATAAATATCTATCTTGAAAGGTCAGATAAATTTACTTTTTCAAAGTTTCCAAATTTTCCAGAGTAAATGTTAATGCTTTTATATGGGAAAGTAAATTTTAAATGGAAAAAGTAACTTTATTTTTCTATGTAAAAATTAATTTATTGCCCAGACCAGTGGTCTCAACTGTTTTCATCTGATACTGCTATTACTAAAAGAGTTTGTATACCCCCTAGTATGTATATGTAATATAAATAACATGTTAATTTATTTATTATATTCATATATTATTATACCTATATATGTGTTATAAACATAAAAATAGATCGTTAAAAAGAATAAGACGAAGATAAATAGAAATGAAATCCTATATTCTCTTCACAACCCCAGTGAATCTTATACATCCCCCTTGGTGACATGTCTTCTCAATCCCACTGACCTAGACTCCTGCAAGAATCTTACCACCAGTCCTCCTGCCTCAGTCTCCTCCCTGCCAGATCCTTCCTGCACACTGTGTTTTTGTTAAAACCCCAGTCTGGCTATGTTAGACTCCTGCTTAAAACCTTTCAGTGATATCTCACTTCCTATAGGATAAAGTCCAAAGTCAATGCCACCTAAATGGCCCTCATAGTCTGGCCCCCACTGAAGTCCCCTGCAGCATCTCCTGCTACCTCTAACCCACTCCAGCAACCTGGGCAGGTTGCCTGCTGGATTCTGCACATACCTTGTCTTTGCCCCTGTTGGCTCTTCTGCCTGAAATGCCATCCTCCAATCCTTCACCTTCGCCTCTTCTGGTAAATTCCTGCTCATTCTTTAAGATTCATCTTTTCCAGCTAAACCTTCCCTTGATTAACCCAGGTTGGGATAAGTATCCTTTTCTGTACACTTCTTTCTCTACACAACTCTATCATTGACCATGCCCTGTTGTATTAAAGATATCTTTTTACACACGTTTCCCCACCGCTTAATCAAGTGCTTCATGAAGGCAGGGCTTATGTTTTGTCTGCCTTTCATCTCTAGCAACAGTACAGTGCCCAGCTTGTGGTAGATGCTCAGTAAATGTTGAATGAATGAATGGGCCATACTCATTGCAGAAAATTAGAAAATGCTGAACAGTAAAAAAGGCAAAAACCAAACCATTTGCAATCTTCCAACAATCCCAGTTAGCATTTTGTCTTTTTTTAGTATTTTTTTCACCACATGGACATGTGCCAAATATGCATTTATCGTTCATGCATATAAAGTTTTCATAATGGAACTCATAGTGACTATACAATTTTGCACCCCCCCCTCTTTTATTTACTTGTGATATTGTGATCAGATATGATTTTACCAGCAGGTGTGGAAAGCCAGTGATTACAGTGGTAGAGAAAAAGCAGGTGTGAAGGCAGGCAGATCTGTAGATGACTGCAGCCATGTCCAGTAAGCACATGAAGAATTTCATGTGTGAGCTGCCTGACCTTGCACAGATCATTTCTCCTCCTCTCAGCTTCAGACTCCAACTGGCAAAACAAGAAAATTAGATCAATGTTTACCAAAGTATGGAACATATTCCACACGAGGTTTACAAGATGGCACACAGATTGACATTTTTAGTTTTAACAGTTATGTATTTATTCTAGTGTGAATTAGAAAAACAACATGACTAGCTTACTAAACCCAGAATTTGACAGATCTTCTTGCTTAGGACAAAGCTAAAGTAAATATTTAAGTAAAAGAGACTGAATAGATTTAAGAAAAACATTAGTAAATTAAAGAACAGATGATATGTAGATATGACCAAAATTGGGGCAGTTTTGTGAGAAAAACAAGTGAAGAGACACTGGTGGTTCCTTCTAGTTCAAAGATGCTGCATGTCTCTGATTCCTGTGTACGACAAATAAAGAAAATGGTTATTTAGACCCACCCCCTTGAAAAGGCTTTAAGGAGCCTCAGCTCCTCACATAATGCCTGGCACATGATGGGTACCAGTTAATGTTTCTTGAATTGGAATTCAGAAAAGGTTTCCATAGACTTGAGGTGGCAGATGTTTGAGCACTCAGCATTCGTGCTGCCCAGTCAGCACTTTGCTGCAGTCATCTATAATGCTGACAAACAGAATTCTGTCTTACTCATTAATTGTTGAACTCATGGTTTTTTAGACTGCTAAAGCAGGCAGAAAATATATCCGTTATCTAGTTCAAATCCCTCATGTTTTATTTGAGGACTTGGAAGTCCTAAAGATCACAGAGTCAGTAGCAGAGGCACCTGTCCTGCGTTGCCACAGGCTAGGTAACCTAAAAATCACCCCCCTACAAAACACAGGGAATGCCACGTGGAGTAAATAATAGCTGAGTTCATAAGAAAGTCAGGGAAGTCCCCTAGGGCCAAAATGAAGAGGATCCTAAAACCCAAGCAAACAGTGTGATCTAATGATGGGGGATTGCCCAGGAGGGATTAAGGGCATCGTGGGCTGAAGTTTTAGAGCCTGCAAGGACAGATGAAGTTTTCAGTTCAAGTGAAGCAGGGGATTGGAACTGAAGCCCCTGCGTGAAGCCAAGGCCTCTAGAAGAGCTACCCTGTTTCGTGAAAAAGTAGACTAGAAATCAATATGACCATCAGCATCAGGAGGTGACGTGGAATCATGTCTATCTTAACTTGGACTCTGAGCAAAAAAAAAAAAAATGATCCCTTAAGAATTTGTAATCACATACTTGCCACCTCACAGGTTTTGGTGAGTCCCTTTCCATCTTTGAGCCCCAGTTTCAGTTTCCATGTTTGTGAAATAGGGTGGTTGTGAAAATTAAATGAGCTAACCAATGTAAAGTGTTTGACACATGGTAAGTTCTAAGTCGGAGTCAGATATTGTTATTATGTAAGAAGTTGGCAGTTAATGGGACTTTTTAAGTGGCAACTATCCAGTGGTGTGCTGGTGAATGTTTAACACCAGCTTTCCAGGAGGTAGGAAGAAAGACTGATTTGTAGTGTTTTCCGATTTCTGTGGTGTAAATACTGCCACCATGGCCAATTTCAAGCTACTAACCTGATATCACTAAACATGGAGTAGAGAAGAGATGCACACAATTAGTTTTCATGAACTCGCAGGAGCTGGCTTTGGCACATCACTGAGACAAACAGCACTAGCTTGCAGCCCATTCTGGCTTCTAGTGTTTTTTTTTCTTAAGTTGATTTCTATGGGTCACAGTTGACTTTGTCCTGGTCAGTTTAATCTAACCAAAAGAATGTTTTGAATTTTTAGTGATCCATTAGGCTTCCCTCCTTAGGTAAAAGAGTACAGGCAAGTCAACAGAAGTTTAACTTGCCCTTCCCTTGCTGTGGTCTCAGAAGGAAGTAAGACAGTGAGTGCTGAACCCATCCCACCCTACCCCCACAGTTCACACCCTCACATGCCATGGGGCAAGGGGGCAGGGCAGAGCCAGAGCATCATGACCAGTCCAAGGTACCTGTTCTGGACACTTTATATAAATGGAATCATACAGTATGTATATGTTACACTTTATCCGTTTAGCAGTTGATGGATGTTTGGGTTATTTTTCCTTTTTGGCTATTATAAATAATGCTGCTGTGACATTCTTGTACACATTTTTGTGTAGATATATATTTTCATTTCTCTTAGGTATATACCTAGGAGTGGAATTGCTGGGTCATACGGTAATGCTATGTTTAACCTTTTGAGGAACTGCCAGAATGTTTTCCAAAGCAGCTGCACCAGTTTACATTCCCACCAGCAGTATATTGGAACCCTTGTTCCAATATCTCCACATCCTCATCAACACTATTATCAGTCTTTTTGATTGTAAGTGGGTGTAAATGGTATCTCATTGTGGTTTTGATTTACATTTCTCTGATGGCTAATGATCACATATGCGATTTAAGTTTTTCACTAGCCACATTATAAGAAGTAAAAAGAAAGAGGTGAAATTAATTTTAATTGATTATATTGAGTTCAGTATAGCTGAAGTATCATTTTCAACATGTTACCAATATAAAATTATTAAGGAGATATTTTACATTCTTTTGTTGTTTTAATCTTTAAAATCTGGCATGTATTTTACACTCATAGCTCATCTCTATTTCACACTGGCCACATTTCAGGTACTCAGAAGCCATATATGGCTTGTGACCACTGCATGGGACATGCAGGTCTAAGTGAGGAAAGTTGTAGAAAGACAAAGAAGGCAGAGAGAAAATTCTGGGAAAGGGCAGAGAGGCAGAATGGAGCATAGTGTGTTTAGGGATTGGAAAGAGTGGCAGAAGGCAAGGCTGGAGGGGTCTGGGGACAGGGAAGAGCTGGCTTGAGAATCTCTCCTTCTGTGCCTGCCCCTCAGTGATGAAGAAATGTGCCAGAAGTTCCTCAGGGAGAACAGCTGGAACATCTTTCGGAAGGACCTGGTACGACTGCTGGTGGAGCCTCGCCAAATCCCACCATTCACCCCAGTCCAGCCCCAAAAGAAAGGGATCCACAGTCCTAAATCATTGACCCTGGATGTGTGTAGTATCAACAAGAAGACTAAACCTCGTTATCCCATTTTTATGGCATCCCGGAAATACCTCCCTCCGTTGAGGATTGTCCAGGCCATCACAGCACCCTTCCACAGTCCTAAATCATTGACCCTGGATGTGTGTAGTATCAACAAGAAGACTAAACCTCGTCATCCCATTTTTATGGCATCCCGGAAATACCTCCCTCCGTTGAGGATTGTCCAGGCCATCACAGCACCCCGGTACAAAATCCGGGAACTCTTGCCTTAGTATAGGAGTGCAGAGTCCTTGTTGAAAACCAATAAATGATGTTGGATTGGCCGCCATGTTTTCTGAGTGACCACCATGGGAGTTGTGGGGCTTAGAGTGGGAGTGCCTGGAGAGCTGACCTGTGGGTCCAAGGGATATTTGGGGGCAGCAACTGGGGCACAGTGTCCCTTGTCACTTGTGGGCTGGGCTGATGAAGAGAGGAGGCTATGGATGGGCTATGGATGGCTATGGTATGGATGGGTTAATCACTGTGGACTGTCTCAGGGTGGGAGGGTCTTGTCTAATGAACTGGATGGGAGGCAATAGGGAGCTCAGATCAAAGTTGTCAAGACTAGGGTTGCAAGCACAGTAGGGCTGGGGAGGTGACAGGGAATGGCAGGTGTTACACCTCTTTTCCCCGTGTAACAGAAATGAAGAAAAGTATTACGTGAATACTCAAGCACTGTGTATGCATTGAGGCCTGGATGGACTGCACTTCAGTAATTTCTCCATTAGGAGGAGCAAAACTGAATGTGGCAGCCCCCTCCAAAGTTAGCCTCTCCCTTTTATTGTAAGGACAAGGAAGTTTTACAAGAAAATTCAGTTGATCTAACCATTACAAAAACACAAGGATATCGGCAGGATTTTGGCTAACAAATGGAGAAATAGTGACATCACTGAAATAAGCAAAGTGACATTCCATAATGCAATTTGCAAAAGGTTAAGTCGATCCACCAAAAAAACTTGATCTTAGCAAACATTGTTTTTCCTTACAACAATTTCCCCAGCATTTTTACATATCAAGTAACTTGTCTGTCCTTGAGCCAGCAACCTTGCTGTGTTACAATTCTATATCTGCAAAGTGACATTCCATAATGCAATTTGCAAAAGGTTAAGTCGATCCACCAACAAAAACTTGATCTTAGCAAACATTGTTTTTCCTTACAACAATTTCCCCAGCATTTTTACATATCAATCAAGTAACTTGTCTGTCCTTGAGCCAGCAACCTTGCTGTGTTACAATTCTATATCTGCAACAGAGACTTTAGCCTGGGGAAAGTTTCCTGTCTTTTGCAAGGTTAACATTTCTATATGTAATTCCAAAAGGTTAGGCTAAACCTGAAACTACAGAGCTTTTGAAACTAGGCCCTGTGAAATATATTTGCTTTATAAATGTAGGTATACTCCAGAGGCAGGGATGCTGGGGACCCAATGCATACATTCCCTGTCCAGGTGGAGCACCTGCTCCATAACCCCAGCCGGTTGATGCCATGCCAGGAAATCATGCAGGCCCAGTATTGCCAGTTTGTAGATCTTTGAAGAGAATCAAGAAATCCAATATTTTAGATGATTTCTGCTGGTTTTTAAACATGAGCAATTAATTCAAATTATGTTAGAGTAGTGTCAGACAAACCAAACACAGGCAGGCTGTGTCAGGTCTGCAGGCTGTGGGCTGGCCCTCGGTGTGACTGACAAAATGTCACCAGAGAGTCCACTGACTGCCGGGAGGAGGAGGACAAAGAGCTGAAGGGAGACAGATGGGCAGTACAACAGGAGCTGGCTTCCTGTGTCAAGGATGAGGAGTAAGCAGCCAGTGACAGAAGAGGCAGGCCAGAGGCAAGGAGGCAGCAGGTTAAAGAGGCTCCTCAGTCCCTGGGGAGACCTTAGTCTGGGGCCACCTGTCACCTGAACCTAGAACTCAGGGTTCCTGTCTCCATCCAGCCTCAGCACCACAGACCAAGCATCAAACCACCTCTCTCCCTTAGGAAAGCCCACAGGTTAGCTTGAGAGCATGCAGGAGCCCTCCTTGACCCCCACACACCTGCTCACACTCTCCAGCCCCACCTCTGGCGAGGAGCAGACTCTGAGGAGCACCTGTGTGCTGAGCTGGGGATGGGAGCTCTGGAAAGCCTCGCTCTGTTTCTGTCTCACTGGACCCCCTGGAGCACTGTGAGTCCTTTACCTGCACCTCAGTTTCCCCAGTGGTGAAATGAACAGGTAGGACAAGATCAATGGTTTTTATGAATGAGGGGTAAGTATAGCATGAAAAGCATATGTAACATTATAATTTTGCCTGCCGAATTTAAAAGAAAACTGTTTTCATGTTGCACACCGAAAAAGGAGTATGAAGTTTTTCTCTTGGAAGGGATGTAGAATTAAATAGTAGAGAGGCAGTGGACATAAGGAGCTTGATGTCCCTGATAGCTCCAGAGAGTCAAGGAGCCAGGGACATCTGCAGCAGTCCTGGAAAGGCTGGCTGTGACCTGCAAGGACAAGGGGCCACTATTCTGTGACCAGGGAAGTTGGGGTGTCTGACTTATTTTTAGGGATCTCTTTGCACCTAGGGCTGTGGCTCCAAGTGATGGTGCAGACTTCTTGTTCAGTCATTTGAACTTTATTTACTGAGCACTTTCTCTGCAGCAGATGCAGAAGAGGGTGAGATGCCATCTCTGTTGCTTCTTACTCTCTAGGCCAGGGGTCAGCAAACTTTCTGTGAGGAGCCAGATAGTAAAAATTTTAGGTTTTGCGGGCCATATGGTGTCCGTTGCAACTCAACACCGTATCATGAAAGCAGCTGTGGAAAACATGTAAATGAATGGGTGTGGCTGTGTTCCAATAAAAATGTATTTACTGAAACAAAAGTGGCAGGCCAGATTTGACCTGCAGGCCATAATTTGCTGATTCCTGCTGTAGGCAATAGGGAGCCCTTGAAGGTTCTTGAGCAGATGTGATATGGCCAAAGGAAGGGAGAGGAGCTAACACATATTGAGCACTTATGATATGACAGTCACCTTGCTTAAGCATCTGACTGTGGAGTCCAGTGACCAGTTGGGTCCTGCCAGCTCTGCCCCTTAATGGCTGCTGAGGATTAAAAGAGCTGATTTGTATATAACAAGGTGGAGGATTTTGTTCACCAAGATCCTGGGTCCTGCTTCCTGAGAAGTTAGAAAAAGCTTCCAGAATAAGAGGCAGAACATATTTTCCAGGGTAGTAATGGGTGAGAAAATAGACTTGAAGAGCAACCTGGGGATGAGGGCCTGTATGAAGAGAGAGACTGTGGGATTGGGCTTCAGGAAGTCTTGAGGGGAGCAGAGGAGAGCAAAGCTTTTTCTGAAGCCTAGTAAATATTTGAATAGCTCTTAATTACGGTGTTATGCAGGACTGCTGTTTCTTTGCATTCAGTAACCAAGGAAGGAGTGGGCAGTGTGAGGCCTCAGTTATACTCGGGTTATATGTGTAAAGTCCCTGGCACACGGCGAGCGCACAATACATGTTAGGTGTTATTAGCATCCTTTTGACCAAGATCAATATGATCATACAGAGACTCTTTGCCTTTCAATGGAATAGGAAATGGAGACTTTTGGAAGGCTGAGTCCTCATCATCAGTGATAAAGGTCATCACTGAAAGATTTGGGGTGAGAGGGCTCTGGTTGACATCTCGCCCAACCCCCACATTCTTTTCTAAATATGTGTAACATTAAAGGCAGCCTGGCAGGGAGAGAGCGAAGGCAGGTCATTAAACCTTCATCAGGCACTACCGAGTAGGGTGCTGTTTGAAAGAAGATGGGGTGGGAATAGGTGGAAAGGGCTTGTGGGGGCTTGTAATTGTGTGACAGCTTCCAGACTGGGAGCTTCAGAACACGTGGTGGTTCTCAAGGCTCCCCTTCCTCACACATACAAGGGTACTTCGAAAAGTGCGTGGAAAAATAGAATTAAAGGATGATACAAATCTTGCCATGAACTTTTTGAAGTACTCTCATATACTCTGCAACATGGACCAGGGATCAGAGTCAGGCAGAAGAGGTCAAAGTAGGATTTATTGGAGAAAAGTTCATTCAGAAAGAGTAAATATGATGCCCCTGGGCACAAGTGTTGGCAATAAATTATGTTTTCAGTGCTACAGAGTGTCTCGCTGCCCATCGAGGAACAGATCTGTGAGTCCAGGAAGCCTGGAGTGATTGGCCTTGTGTAAGGAACCAGGGAGAAAGGCCTGGGCTCAGGTATGGAGTACCCAGTGTGTGCCAGGCGTTATATGAGGTACTCTACAGAGGCTATCACTTATCCTGAAAATATTTCCTGGCAACCAACTAGGTGGCATTATCCCATTTGATAGATGAGGAACCTGAGGCCCAGAGAAGCAAAGGCCTTGTCTAATCTTACTCGGCTACCAAGTGGTTGTCCCAGGAAATACATGTGCTTTCTCTGCATCACTGGTGCCCTCCTAGTTAGTTGGCATTGCAGCATAAATACTGTTACTAATCTATCCCAAATGAGCCACCTGTTTTCAAAAAAGAAATTCTGTACACACAACCCTGAAACTGTGCTAGAGAGAATGTAATCACTCTCTGGAATGATTTTCCATATGTAAATAAGCATAGTCATACTTGGAGAGGCACACCCAAGCCATTCAGCCAAAAATATAGCCCCCAGCACTAAAAGCTTCCATTGTTTGGGGAAAGTGAAAAAAAAAAAACACAACACACATTTGAAAAATAAACACAGGGGATATTGCCAGCATTTGTTAGAGGAAGTGTTTAAGAACCCATCTTGGGGTTGGAAGCAAAAGCACTCGTAAACCCTCTATTCCTTTTATATAACTCATGGAAAAATCTTACCTTCCAGTTATGGAAAGTCTAAGGAGTGAGATGGGTCACTTCTCTACTCCAGGGGGCTCTGTCATAGGGAACCACTTTTAGGATAATATGCTTAGAGGCCATTTTGCCATGGAGCCTTTCTCCTATGTGGGGACTCAAGGGTGGCGAGCTGCAGAATTTGTAATCACCGGTTCAGAGCAGACCATGAGGACGAGTAGTAGTTTCTGGGTGGCTGAGAAACAGCACCAAAGCTGGAACAAAGGGTTTTCACGGCTGTGGGCTTTGGGAACAGACACTTGTGAGAGCTGGGGACAGAGAGAGGTGGCAAAGCCAGACATGTGCTGTGTGACTTTCAACAAAGCTCCTTCCCTTTCTGGAGCATCACTACCACCATCTGTAAAAGTGGAGGGTCAGTGGGTGTTCTTCAAGCCTTACCCCAACCCGGGAGTCGGGCCCTTGACCCTCTCCTTTGTTTCACCCTCACTTATTCTCCAACTTCCGCAGCCTCCTGTGGGGAAAATAGTATAATTTAGTCAGGCTCCCTTTGACATTTCTTAAACAATTTTTTGTGTGGGTGGAGTTAGTGCGCATGTGCTCCAATGTATCTTTTTAGTTTTGTAGCTATTGTGTGTTCTGCAGTTTGTGAAGCAGGCTGGCCTGCAGAGCTTGTGTCTAAAAATAGAGCATGTTTTTTTTTTTTACCAATGTATCTTTTTAGTTTTGTAGCTATTGTGTGTTCTGCAGTTTGTGAAGCAGGCTGGCCCGCAGAGCTTGTGTCTAAAAATAGAGCATGTTTTTTTTTTTTATTCGTGTCCGGCAACGGACCGCAACCCTCAGTGTCGCACCCGTACTGGACCGGGACCGGCAACGGGATCGCAACCCTCGGCGCTGCGCCCGCGCCTCGCTCATCCAGTGAGCAGGAACCGGTCTGTATGTGGGATCCGAACCCTTGGTGGGAGGGCCACTGCGCTCCCAAGTCGGGAACCGGTCTGTATGTGGGATCCGAACCCTTGGTGGGAGCGCCACTGCGCTCCCAAGCGGCGCACTGTAGCAGTGCGCCACCGGGCCGGCCCCTAGAATTTTCTTAAATGATGGAAATGCTCTGTACCTGAAGGTTCACTAGCCACATATAAAAGCAGCTAGTGTGACTGAGGACTGAAGTTTTAATTTTAAGTAATTTAAAATTAAATAGCAATGTGTGGTTGGTGGCTATCATAGTGGATAACATGGTATTACAAGTTTTGGTTTTTTACTTTCATTTTTTACTTAAGAGAATCATGGACTTTTTGTGGTATAATTTTGTAAATTTTGAAATGATTTCACTTATGAAATGATGCAGTTATAGTACAAAGAGGTTTTTCCCTAAACCATGTAAGAGTAAGTTGTGACTGGATGTGCCATCACATCCAAATAATTTAGTGTTTATTTCCTTCAAACAAGGATATTCTTTTACACAGCCACAATACAATCATCAAAATCAGGAAATAAATAATACATTATGACCTTCTAATCCTTAGACCCCATTCAAATTTTGCCAGTTGTCCCAATAATGTCCTTTATAGTAAAAGGATCCAGTTTACAATCATACATTGCATTTAGTTGTCATGTCTCTTTGGTTTCCCTCTGTCTGATATAGTTTTCAGTCTTTCTTTGACATTCATGACCTTGACACTTATGAAGATTACAAGCCAGTTATTTTGCAGAATGTCTTTGATTTGGCTTTGTCTGATGAATCATATGATTAGATTTAGGTTCTGCATCTTCGGTAGGAAATTGCAGAAATAATGCTGTGTTCTTACTGCATCCTATCAAGTGGCCCAAGATTTCGATATGTCCCATTACTGGTGATGTTAACATTGATTATTGGGTTAAAATGGTGTCTTCATTGTGAAAAGGTACTCTTCTTACTTATCCCTTTTCATTTTTAAAAAATTTTTGCTGTGGTGAAAAACATATTTATCATCTTAACCATTTTTAAGTGTTACAGCTCAGTAGTGTTAAGTCTATTCACATTGTGCAACAGATCTTCAGAGTTTTTTCATTTTGAAAATCTGAAATTTTATGTCCATTAAACAATAACTCCTTTTTTCCCCATTCCCCCAGCTCCTGGCAACCACCATTCTACTTTCTGTTTCTATTAATTGGCTTACTCTTGATACCGCAAGTAAGTGGAATCAATCAGTATTTGCCTTTTTGTGACTGGCTTATTTCTCTTAGCATAATGTCCTCAAGGTTTATTCATGTTGTAGTAGGTGACAGGATTTCCTTCCTTTTAAAGGCTGACTAATATTCCTTTTTACATATATACCACATTTTGTTTATCCATTCATCCATAGATGGACGCTTGGGTTGCTTCTACCTCTTGGTTATTGTGAATAATGTTGCTATGAAAATTGGTGTGCAAATATCTCTTTGAGTCCCTGCTTTCAATTCTTTTGCATATATACTCAAAAGTAGTATTGCTGGATCATATGGTAGTTCTATTTTTAAGTTTTGATGAACAGCCATACTGTTCTCTATTGGGGTTGCACAATTTTACAGTTCCACCAACAGTACACAAGGGTTTCAATTTCTCTACATCATTACCAACAGTTATTTTCTGATTTTTTTTTTTTAATAGTAGCCATCCTAATGGGTGTGAGGTGGTATCAGTATTGTGTTGGTTTTCATTTCTCTGATTATTGGTGATGTTGAACATCTTTTTGTATGCTTGTTGGCCATCTGTATATTATCTTTAGAGAAATGTCGGTTCAAGTCCTTTGCCCATTTTTATAATTGGGTTATTTGATTTTTTGTTGAGTTGTGGCTCTTTATATATTTTCAATATTAACCCCTAATCACATATATGATTGGCAAATATTTTTTCCCATTTGCTTTTTCACTGTTGATTGTGTCTTACTGCCTTTTAATAAATATTTTGTGAGGAGGTACTTTGAAACCTTATTATAAATATCCCCTTCCTCATCCAACTTTCTTTTTATTCATCATGAAATGGCTTCCTGTTCTATTCGATGTGTTGTAACCCGGATCATTATACAAATCATTCTACCAATGAAAACCACCTCAAGCTGGCTTCCGTGTCCTTTTGATATATACCCATCATTCTTTGAGCACTTTTTTGCTTCCTGCGACAACACATTCCAGGATGATCTTGTACTCTCCTGTTGCAGCCCTGGAATCAGCAGCCATTTCTCCAAAGACCATGGTTCCTTTTAGTAGAGAATGATATTTAGAAGTTTTTGACCTTGGTTTTGTAGCTGATGAAACTTGTGGCTTTGAAAGGCCTAGTATCTGATCCGGAGTGGCAAACCTCATCAACCAGACAGAACAAACCCCACATTTTATAAATGAGGAGATCAAGGCCTGGATGGGGTCAGCTGGCCAAGGTCCACTGCCAGTGACAGATGTTAGACTAGAGCTAACAACTCTGACTTCCTGTCCAGTGCTCTTTCCCTGGCAATACGCATTGCTAGCTATGAGGTATGATCCCGGCAGGGCCTCACCCTCTCTGGACCTCACTTTCCTCTCCTGCCCACTGAGGGTTAGCTTTGCCCTGGGCCTCCAGGGCTGCCTTTCTGAGAGTTGACCTTGCCTATTAGTTCTTGATGAGCCTTACCCTCCTGGAGACCTTTATGGGTGAATCCACCTTAAATGACAGAAGAGGCACTGCTTCAGTTTTTTTCTCTACTTCTAGTGGGTTTGGAGCTTGCAAACCACTCCCACCCAGGTGAACAGCTGGTTCTTCCCTTCCAGGGCAGAGATTCAAGGACTCTGTGCCTCCCCGAAGCCCCCCTCAATCAGCTAGTACCTGTTTCCTACAGGCATCAACAGGAGAGATTTGGGTCCAGGCCTTATGCTGGGTTGGGAAGGCAACTGGAAGGGCTTCCTCCATCTGCCCTCAGGCTCCCAATCCACCCAGGTTACACCAGTAGCACCCAAGGAAACTCTACCTTCCCACCTCTGGAGGCCAGTGTCTCTTAAGCCTCAGCCTCGTGCAAAGTTGAGACTAAGAACCCCTCAGGTATGCCATTAGAGAATGTTTCTGTGCCTGATTTGGGGATGGGTGGTGCTGCATCTGACCTGTACCCTTTTGGTTTATCAGCCATGACAGGAGTCCTGACAATTCAACCAGTGCCTGTAACAGCGATGTCACACAAGAAGTCCAAGAAGCTGGGCTCTCATCTCTGTTGTATTCAACACATTTCCTAAGCATCTGTTGTGACAGGTATTATGTTGCATCCTGTGGCAGCAGAGATGATTTAAAACTGAGCTCAATCCAGTAGGTTTTCAAGTAACAGTTATAGTGCAAGTGGGCTCCACACAGAAGAGGAACCAAGTAGGAACTGCAAGGGAAAGGGCATAACTTCAGACATTCAGTTCTGGTACTTTAATTCTGGGATGTCGGGTTCTTACAGGCAAAACTTGTGCAGAAATTAAATTTTGAGTTGGGCCCTGAAGAATGATTTTGCCAAATAAGAAATTATGGAAAGGGCCCTATAGACAAAAGGAATAGTATGACTAAAGTATGGAGCCACCAAAGTACAAGGCTACCTAGAACAGCAGAGCACCTGGAGAGGGAGAACACCCAGGTGATGAAGGCGTCTAAGACATGAAACTTCAGATACGTCAGAGCCAGGCATGAAGAACTGTGAGCACTGCTTCTATGGAGTACCCTAACTTTATTCTGCAAGCAATGAGGACTTCAAACAGGTTTTTAAGATAACGTTTATTTTTTAAAAGTTAATACGTGCATTACAGGAAACTGAAAAACA
>NW_007726114.1:960826-961841 GCF_000696425.1 Galeopterus variegatus | reverse complement strand
GGTATGTTTCCATTGAATTACTTAATATATTCCTACAGTACAGCCAAAAGAGATGCACACATGTCAATGGGAGCATGAAAATGTAAATATAAACACATCCGCATACATCTTTCCCTTTATACTTCCATCCCCTCTGCTGCCAACCTAATGAATAAGTCCTGATATACATTGCTCACAGGTGGTTTAACAATTCCATGTCCAAGATGCACCTTTTGTATCAATTACAACAAAAAGATATTGGCAAATTAGCTAATTCACTAGCTCTACTTTTTATCATTCATTAGCACCTCAAGACATCTATAAAGCTCAGATGCTGCAAAATGAGTTTAGTTCACAAAAGCATTTTTGTCTTACCAAAAAAGCACATATAGATCTATGGTTATAACCTAAAACTGTCTTCTGGATATGGAAATACTAGGAAAGAGTCCTACCCGTCACCCTTCCTCTTCTTCCACCACCCCACTAAGTACAAGACTATGTCTAGCTGCAGGAGGTGAATTAATAAAGGTCACTCCCAGAAGACAGTCCTTCCTAAAAACTAACAAAAGGACATTTATAAAGGGATTATTCTGCTACCTCTACTTTTAACATACTTTGGGCATTAGGACTTGTTTATCCCTTAATACACAGCAATATCAACTAAAATGCACATATAAAACAATGGTTAGACAACCTGAACTAATCTAACTCATGGGCACAGAACACTTCTCTCAGCACACTTCCTCCTCTTCCTACCCACTGCCACCCAGTGAACAGTCAGCATACTCCTCAAGACATCCCCTAAACAAAACCACTCCTATAATAAAAAATATTTTAAGGGTGTTACTTTAGCCCTATACTTTTAAACATGTTGTGCACTTTCAAACATCTAGAGAGACTAGATGTTTCAAATAAAGACTTAAGTTTTCCACTACACACAATAGCACTGAATAAACTGCACGTACATAAAAAAAAGGCTATAATTTGGGGCCGGCCCCGTGGCACACTCGGGAGAGTGCAGCGCTGGGAGCGCAGC
>NW_007726114.1:959931-960755 GCF_000696425.1 Galeopterus variegatus | reverse complement strand
GGGCAACACTGAGGGTTGCCATCCGTTGCCGGACACGGAACAAGACAAAAGACCAAAAAAAAAAAAAAAAAAAAAAAAGGAATTGGCAGAGTTATGAATAAAATACTGCATTCCCTTAACACTAAGTTAACAATGAGACACAAAGCAACAGATTACACTATGTTTCTAAGAGAATTCATTATCAGATATATACTATTAAAATATTAGCAAGAAGGTATGTTTCCATTGAATTACTTAATATATTCCTACAGTACAGCCAAAAGAGATGCACACACGTCAATGGCTAGCATCAAAATGTAAATATGAACACATCTGCATACATCTTTCCCCATATACTTCCATCCCCTCTGCTGCCAACCTAATGAATAAGTCCTGATATGCATTGCTCAGAGGTGGTTTAACAATTCCATGCCCAAGATGCATCTTTTCTATCAATTACCACAAAACGATATTTGCAAATTAGCTAATTCACTAGCTCTACTTTCTATCATTCATTGGCACCTCAAGACATCTACAAAGCTCAGATGCAGCAAAATAAAGAATGAGTTTCGTTCACAAAAGCATTTTCGTCTTACCAAAAAAGCACATATAGATCTATGGTTATAACCTAAAACTGTCTTCTGGATGTGGAGATACTAGGAAAGAGCCCTACCCGTCACCCTTCCTCTTCTTCCACCACCCCACTAAGTACAAGACTATGTCTAGCGGCAGGAGGTGAATTAACAAAGGTCACTCCCAGAAGACAGTCCTTCCTAACAACTAACAAAAGGATATTTATAAAGGGATTATTCTTTTTTTTTTTTTTTGTTTTTTGTCTTTTTCCG
>NW_007726114.1:954388-959049 GCF_000696425.1 Galeopterus variegatus | reverse complement strand
TAAGTGTACAAAATGTGTTAGTTTACTAACTCTACTTTTGTCATACATTGGCAACCTCTTTAATATCTAGAGACTAGATATTATAAAATTAGGACTAATTTGTCCAATATATACACAATATATACAGCCCAACAAAGTTAAATGAAATGTAACATACAGGGCAATGGAAAGACTGAAAATTTCTGGTAGGCACTAGCAAAAGACCTATTGCAGTTTCTTCCCTCCCACCTCCTTCAACCCAATGAACAAGTACAGACAGTATACTGTTCACAGAGGTGGTTTAACTATTCCATTTCCAAATACAATATTTCCCATCAGTTTTTAAAAGCTATTTACAAAAAGTATTAATCTTCTACTACTACCTTTAAACACATCAAGCACTTCTAAATATCTAGAAAGACTAGATGTTTCATATAAGAATTTGTCCACTGTTAAATAAAATTGCACACAATTAACAATGTTTATAATCTTAGGTATCTTCTAAAAATGACCATGTAGGTGTTAAACCACTCCCTCCTCACTTCCTTCTCTCTACCTTCAATGCAGTGGACAAGTACAGGCTTGTGTAATGTTTAGAGATGGTTGAACCATTTCATATCTAAAAGTCATTTACAGAGAACAAGCTTTCTTATGAATTTCAACACAAAGTATACAAAATGTGCTAATTTTACTAACTTCTTTGTCATACACTGGCAACCTCTTTAACATCTAGAGACTAGATGCTGCAAAATTAGGACTCATTTGTCCATTATATACACTATATACACAGCAAAACAACAGCATTCATACTTGGACAAAAAATTCATGGAAAAATAGAATTAAAAGATAATACAAATCTTTCCATGAACTTCTGAACTTCCCTCTTACTACCTTTTGCAGTTCCTTCCTTCCCAACTCCTCCAACCACTGGACGAGTATACACAGTACTATACGGCTCACAGAGGTGACTTAACAATTAATTCCATTCCCAAAAGACAACATTTCCTATGAATTTTAGCAAAAAGATATGTACAAAGCAATATTTGCTACCTCTGCATTTAACATACGTCGGGCACTTCTAAACATCTAGGTAGACTAGATGTTTCAAGTAAGGACTTAATTTGTCCACTGTATATACAGCTGTCTTGAATAAACTGCAGACATGTAACAATAGTTATAATTTGAAAGTGTCTTTGAAATATGAACATTCTGGCCTAGAACCCTTCCTTTCACCAGCCCAGTCGACTATAATGCTCAAAATTTCAGAAGACAATCTTTCCTAGGAATTTTAACACAAAATGTACTTAAAATGTAGTTTACTAACTCTACTTTTGTCCTACACTGGCAACCTCTTTTTAACATCTAGAAGGACTAGGTATTGTAAATTAGGACTCATATGTCCTTTACATACACTATATAGACAGCGAAGGAAAACAAAATGCACAGACATAAGGGACACTGGTCAAGCTTGCCTCACTATAAGCACACAGCTCTGCAGCCCCAGCCCCACCCCCGCCGAGTGCACAAACACAACGTGTACCACAAAGAGGTGGTTTGGCCATTCCCTCAAAAAGCATTTTATATGAATTTTAACGAAAAGACATTTACAAAGTGTTATTTTTACTACCTCTACTTTTAACATATCAGGCACTTGAGAACATCTAGAAAAACTAGATATTTCAAAAAAGTACTTAGCATTGTCAACTATATATACAGTAGTGAGGAATAAAATACACATGCAAAACAATGGCTAGAATATGAAAATGTCTTCTAAATACGACCAGTCTGGCATAGAATCTTCTTCTTTTCCTTCTCATTGTCTTCTGCTTCATGTCCTCTAACCCACTGAACAAACGCAGACGTGTGTGGCTCCTACTGTCGCTTTGAGAGGTGCTCTAAGAACATTTTAAAGTCATTTCCAGAGGACATTTCTATGGTTTTTTTTCTTTTTCTTTTTTTTTTTTTTTAAACAAATGGGTATTTACAAGACCTTTGATTTTTCTAACTCTATCCTACGCTGGCAACCTCTTTACATCTAGAAGGCCTAGATGTAGCAAAAGTTTTCTTTTCTTTTTGTGTGTGTGTGTGTGTGTGTCTTTTTCGTGACCGGCAAGGGGATGCAACCCTTGGTGTGGTGTCGCACGCACCGCGCTCGGCCAGTGAGCCCACCGGTCATCCCTATATAGGATCCGAACCCTCGGCGGGAGCGTCGCTGCGCTCCCAGTGCTGCACTCTCCCGAGTGCGCCACCGGCTCGGCCCCGAAGTTTTCTTTTTTAAAGGCTGGGAGAAAGTTGAGAGCAGCTTTTGCATATTATATACACAGGCCTTCTACAAACGGCCAGTAAATCTTCCCAAAGCGTGGTGGGCACTTCCAATTGGCCAAATGTGGTACGTTACCATGCCATCTCTCTTCCGATGTCAAGCTCATGAAGAACGAAGACGAACCGCCCGATGGCCTGCCAACCGTTCCACCCGTCGTCGTCCGGGGCTTCGCTCACCTTCCGGGCCCCTTAAGGCCTTTGTCCGTGGTCGTCAGGACGTGGTGAGGTCACGACGAACTGAGGCACAGGGGTCACTCCAGGACCCGGATCTGCGCGGCTGCAAGGCCTAAAGAGGTGGCCTAATTTGCGTCCGTCCGTAGACCCACCTTCACCAGTCTTCGAAACCGTTCGGGCGGCCGCCATTCTTCTCGCCCCGCCACGCCCGACGCCACCCGAGGTGCCATTTCCTCAGCGGCTTGGCTGGGGCTTCGCCGAGGCCCGGCAGTGTTGGGACGGCAGACCCGGCTGCAGGCGGGATCTGGACTCGGACCGGCAGCCACCACTGCCATCAGGTCACCGAGGTGGGCTGGGGGGAGAAGAGGGTCGCCGCTGGGTCAAGGCCTGGGCCTGGCCGATGAGCAGCCGCAGAGAAGGCTCCGGGTGTCTGCAGAGCAGAGACAGCGCCTTGTCCCCGGGCCCCTGCACACCCACCGGCACGGGGCCGGAGGGCCCGGGGGAGCAGGCCGCGCACCGCTTCTCACCGCACTCTCTGCCGGAACTTGTCCTACTTCTTTGAAAAAGAAAAGTTGGTGTGACAGGATGTGAGCAAACCAAAACAGACATCCGCTTCTCATAGAACTTTATATGTGTTTTCAGGTTTACGTGTGGTTCATGGAATCGGATCTTAGGGGCACCTGCAGCCCGTCTGGTTCAGTGGCCTGGTGACAAGATAGTGGACTCCCAGACAGGATGGAGCACTCTGCCTTAGCCTGTCCCCTTGTTCTGTTATGATATTTGGCTGGTATTCTCTTGAGGAACTTTTCAGATGGACTCCCTTTTCCCGTGGGGATGACATCTCCCTTACCCTGCCCCTGTGTTGCCTAAACATAACTGAGCAGATGACCTTGTCCCGAAGTGCCTCCCTGAAAGTCTAGAAAAGTGCATTTCAAACCAACAGCCTTGGGCAGTTCTGTAATGGGAGTTTCCCCAAGGTCTTACTGATGTCTGTCTGAGAGCTGGCCTACAGAATTTGGAGTGCTGACTTTTTATGTACCCAGAGGAGGACTCTCACCCTTGCAGCGAGTGTGTGCAAGGAGAGGCATGGGATGCCAGAGGGTGGCTGGAATGGCGGGGAGGGCCTCAGAGAGGCGCAGCACCTGGGCACAGCTTGCAGGCATGTGTAGAAGGTTTCCAGGTGGATGAGGGGAAGGTCGGGAAGCCAGGCCAGAAGACCTGCATTTACAAAANCTATGAATTTTAGCAAAAAGATATGTACAAAGCAATATTTGCTACCTCTACATTTAACATACGTCGGGCACTTCTAAACATCTAGGTAGCCTAGATGTTTCAAGTAAGGACTTCATTTGTCCACTGTATATACAGCAGTTTTGAATAAACTGCACACATGTAACAATAGTTATAATTTGAAAGTGTCTTTGAAATATGAACATTCTGGCCTAGAACTCTTCCTTTCACCAACCATCGGCTATAATTCTCAAAATTTCAGAAGACAATCTTTCCTAGGAATTTTAACACAAAATGTACAAAATGTACTTAGTTTACTAACTCTACTTTTTTCATACACTGGCAACCTCTTTTTAACATCTAGAAAGACTAGGTATTGTAAATTAGGACTTATGTCCTTTATATACGCTATATACACAGCGAAGTAAAACAAAATGCACAGACATAAGGGACACTGGTCAATCTTGCCTCACTGGAAGCACACTGGCACATAGCTCTGCAGCCCCACCCCCACCCCCGCCGAATGCACAAACACAATGTGTACCACAAAGAGGTGGTTTGGCCATTCCCTCAAAAAGCATATTATATGAATTTTAACGAAAAGACATTTACAAAATGTTGTTTTTACTACATCTACTTTTAACATATCAGGCACTTGAGAACATCTAGAAAAACTAGATATTTCAAAAAAGTACTTAGCATTGTCAACTATATATACGGTAGTGAGGAATAAAATACACACGCAAAACAATGGTTAGAATATGAAAATGTCTTCTAAACGTGACCAGTCTGGCATAGAATCTTCTTCTTTTCCTTCTCATTGTCTTCTGCTTCATGTCCTCTAACCCACTGAACAAACGTGGACGTGTGTGGCTCCTAGTGTCGCTTCGAGAGGTGCTCTAAGAACATTTTAAAGTCATTTCCAGAAGACATTTCTATGTTTTTTTTTTTTTTTT
>NW_007726114.1:949654-953404 GCF_000696425.1 Galeopterus variegatus | reverse complement strand
GTTCGGGCGGCCGCCATTCTTCTCGCCCCGCCACGCCCGACGCCACCCAAGGCGCCATTTCCTCAGCGGCTTGGCTGGGGCTTCGCCGAGGCCCGGCACTGTTGGGATGGCAGACCCGGCTGCAGGCGAGATCTGGACTCAGACCAGCAGCCGCCGCTGCCATCAGGTCACCGAGGTGGGGTGGGGGGAGAAGAGGGTCGCCACTGCGTCAAGGCTTGGGCCCGGTCGATGAGCAGCCGCAGAGAAGGCTCCGGGTGTCTGCAGAGCAGAGACCGCGCCTGTCCCCGGGCCCCCCTGCCCACCCACCGGCAAGGGGCCGGAGGGCCCGGAGGGGGCCCGGGGGAAGCAGGCCGCGTACCGCTTCTCACCGCACTCTCCGCCGGAACTGACTTGGCACTTCCCTCAAGGGAGCGGGAGGAGCGGAACCGGAAGTGCCCTCACACCCGGCCCCGAGCCTTGGTTCCGGGACCACAACGTTCCGGCCTGGGGGCGGGGAGAAGATAGTCACGTGGGGTCAGGACAGCCTCCTGGCTTACCCTTTGCAACCGTGTATGTTACCGGCCTCAATTCCCGGAACATGCGTGTTTCTAGGTTCACTTACTCACCACTGCTGAGTAAAGAAACTTTCCGATCTTTCATTGATTCACTCATTCACCTTCTATTTGTTTTTTTCCATCACCGCAAACATTTGTCATTTCATTGTGATGAGAACATTTGAACTCTTCTCTTCTAGCCATTTGAAAATATACAATAAATTATTGTTAATTATAGACACCTAGCACTACTATCAAATACTAGACCTTATTCTTCCTATCTAGATGTAATTCTGCATCCTTTAGCCAACCTCTCTCGATTCCCTCTTCCCTCCCAGCCTGTAGTAACTTCAATTCTGCTCTTTACTTCTATGAACTCACTTTTTTTTAGCTCCCACATGAGTGAGAACATGTGGTATTTATCTTTTTGTGCCTGGCTTATTTCACTTAACGTAATACTTCGGGGCTTACCCATGCGGCTGCAAATGACATATTTTCATTCTTTTTTTAAATGCTGAATAGCATTGCATTGTGTATACCATGTTTTCTTTATCCGTTCATCTGTTAATGAACACTTAGGTTGATTTCATGTACTGGCTATTGTAAATAGTGCTGTAATAAACATGGGGGTGCAGGTATCTCTTTGGTATACTGATTTCCTTTCCTTTGGATAAATACCCAGTAGTGGAATTCCTGGATCATATGGTGGTTCTACTTTTAGTTTTTTGAGGAACCAACATACTGTTTTCCATAATCGCTTTTCTAATTTACATTCCCACCGACATTCTCTTCATATCCTCACCAGCATTTACTGTTTTTTGTCTTTTTGGCAATAGCCATTCTAACTGGAGTGAGGTGATACATCATTGTGATTTTAATTTGCATTTCCCTGATAATTAGTGATGTTGAGCATTTTTTTCATATGCCTCTTGGCCATTTCTATGTCTTTTTTGAGAAATGTCTATTCAACTTATTTGCCCATTTTTTAATTGGATTATTTGTTTTTCTGCTTCTGAGTTGTTTGAAATCATTGTATTCACTACCTATTTATTGAACACCTACGATGTGCCCCATAAGCACTGGGGAATGCATCAGCGAAGAAAAATAAAAAAACAAAAACTACAGGAAAATTTCTGCCTTCCTGAAATTTACATTCTAGTATGGAAAACAAACAATAAACAAATCCTTAAAATGCATAGAAGGGCAGATAGCAAGAGTGCTATGGAAAAATAAAAAAGAAGGGAAGAGGAATCTGAAATGTTGGTGTGGAACATTTTAGATGATAGCCAGGTGACTTAGGAGTAAAGACATGGAGGCAAGGGAATGAGCCATTTGTGGCAGTGTCTGGTGGAAGAGCCTTCCTTACAGAGGGGAACAGCCACAAAGCTGAAGGCCACAAAGCTGAAGCATATGTGCTGACCTGTTCCAGGAACAGCAAAGAGGCTGGGGAAGACAAGAGGTCAGAGCAGGTCATGGAGGGTGAGGACAGAGAAATGAGAGCCATTAGAGGGCTTTGAACTGCTGCCAACCAGGTGAAATACAGTAGGAACTTATGCCAGGATGATGACAGCAAAGGGGCAAAAAGTGGCTGAATTCAGGATATATTACAAGGGGAAGCCTACGGGATTTGCTGACAGACCAGATGTGAAGTGTAAAAGAGAGGACTCTAAGATAACTCCAAGGCTTTTGGACTGAGCAAAGAAGACAGTTGCCATTAACTGAGATTGAACAGACCATGGGAGGAGCAAGTCTGGGAGAGAATATCAGGAGTTCAGTTTTGGACATGATAAGTTTGAGATGCCTGTTTGATGTTCAGGTGGAAATGTCAAGGAAACAGTTGATTTCTGAGTCTGGCATTCAGAGGAGGGTCTGAACTGAAGATAATCCATTTGGGAGTCATCAGCATGTAAATGTCTTTAAAGCCATAAGGCTGCACGAGAGAATCAAGGGAGTGCAGGGAGAGAGAAGAGGTCTGAGCTCTGAGCCCTGAGTAACATTCAGAGTCACGATAAGAACCAGCAAAAGAGACTGCGGAGTGACCAGAGTGGTAAGAGAACAACTGGAAGTATCTGGTGCCCTGGAAGTAAATGGAGAAAGTGTTTCAAGGGAGACTTATCAACAGTGGCAAAATTGCTGATAGGTCAGGTAAGATAAGGTTGAAAATTATACTTCTGGTGTTTATAATTAATGCTGTGATGAACATGCTTGTGAATTTTTGAACTTCGTGGAGGCTTCTAATTTCCTATAGATACAATTCTGAAAATGTAAAGAAAGATCAGAAGGTTTACCCAGGCTTAAGAATCTTCGATACAGACCCAAACAGTATTCCCAGAAGGAAAATCTAACAGTCAGAAAGACCTCTCCAGTGGAAGGTGGACAGGAGGGGTGGTAAGAAGGCCAAGGACTCTAGTGCACAATGAGATGACAAGGGCCTGAGTCAAGGAATAACTACAGGAGTAGAAAACAGATGAGGTGAGGGTTTTCTAGCATTGCAAAGGAAGAAGCTACTGGGTTTAATACTTAGAGAGTAGAGGGAGAGGGGAGGAGGAGCCATGGATCACACAAGGGTCTCAGATACTAGGGCTGGGTGGATAAGTGGGTGGTTGGCATGTTAACCAAGACAAGGAGCAGGAGAGGCTCCTGGTCCCCTTTCTGAGCTCACCACCTCCTAAGAAGCCAAATGGACTGGTATTCCTAGAATCTAAAGATGATGATGATGACAAACACTTGTATTTGTACATCCTGCTTTCTACTTGATATCTTCACTTGAATATTCCAACAGTGTCTTTTTTTTTTTTTTTAAAGATGACCAGTAAAGGGCCGGCCCATGGCTCACTCGGGAGAGTGCAGTGCTGGTAACACCAAGGCCACAGGTTTGGATCCCTATACAGGGATGGCCGGTTAGCTCGCTTGGAAGAGCGTGGTCATCTTTTAAAAAAAAAATAAGGGCCGGCCCCGTGGCTCACTCGGGAGAGTGCGGTGCTGACAACACCAAGGCCACAGGTTCGGATCCCATATAGGGATGGCCGGTTTGCTCACTGGGTGAGCGTGGTGCTGACAACACCAAGTCAAGGGTTAAGATCCCCTTACCGGTCATCTTTTAAGAAAAAAATTAAATTAAATTAAATTAAATTAAAAATAAAATAAAATAAAATAAATAAATAAAGATGACCGGTAAGGGGATCTTAACCCTTGACTTGGTGTTGTCAGCACCACG
>NW_007726114.1:945490-948255 GCF_000696425.1 Galeopterus variegatus | reverse complement strand
CCCGCGGCCTTGGTGTTATCAGCACCGCACTCTACCGAGTGAGCCACGGGCCGGCCTAAAATTCAAACTCTTTACCATGGCTACTGCCCTCCACGACCTGCCCTCTGCCTCCCTCATGCCTCATCTTGAACTACTTTCTCCCTCTGTCGTTACATCCCAGCCACATTGCCCTCCTTGCTGTCCCTTCTACTCTCCAAGCTCTTCTCTGCCTCAGGGCCTTTACACTTGCCCTCTACCTGGAAGGCTCTTCCCTTGGCTCTTGGCAGGGCTGTTTCTTGTCATTCTGTAGGTGTCAGCACCAATACTATTTCTTAGAGGGCCTTTCCTGACCTCCCTGTCTCAAAGAGGTCTCTTCCAGTTATCATTATATCCCCCTACTTATTTTCTTCATTCTTTCATCACAATATCTTATTCATTTATTAATAGTAATGAATATTTCTGTGCATTTCTTATATGCAAGGAACTGTACCAAGGATTTGGCTTTATTATGCTTTACTTTATCTATTGACTTACTAGTTTATTTTTTGTTCTGATTTTCTCCTATGACGCTGGCACCCAGTACAGTGCCTGGTATGCAGTAGGCATGAATAATTGCTAAACAAATGAATAAATTTATTGAGCACATATTATGAGCCAGGCACTGTGCTAAGCACTTTACATATATTGTCTCATTTAATTTGCACAGCAATCCTGTGAAGTAGNTTTGCTCACTGGGTGAGCGTGGTGCTGACAACACCAAGTCAAGGGTTAAGATCCCCTTACCGGTCATCTTTTAAGAAAAAAAATTAAATTAAATTAAATTAAATTAAATTAAAAATAAAATAAAATAAAATAAATAAATAAAGATGACCGGTAAGGGGATCTTAACCCTTGACTTGGTGTTGTCAGCACCACGTTCTCCCGAGTGAGCCACGGGCTGGCCCTCCAACAGTGTCTTAAACTCTTCTTGTGGCAAACAAAACTCTTGGTATCTCCCCAGAGCCTACTCTTCCCCAGTACATGGCGGTATATCCACCCTGTTCGCAAATAAAAAACTAGGTATCTTCCTTGATTCCTCTTTCTTTCTCTCCCCACGCTCCATCACCAGTCCTGTTTGCCTCCTAAATATATTTCGAATATAGCCAATTCCCTGTGCTGTCCATTAGAGTAGCCACTAACTACATGAAGCTATTTAAATTTTAATTAAATTAAATGACATGAAAAAAAATTTTCCCAGCAGCTGGCCAGTACTAGTATGGAGATCTGAACCCTTGGCCTTGGTCTTATAAGGGTGCACTCTACCCAACTGAGCTAACCAGCCATCCCTAAAGACTTAATTCTTTAGCTGCACCAGCCCCACTCTAAGTGCTTAAGAGCCACAGGTGACTAGTGGCTACTGTATGAACACAGATGTAGAACATTCCCACCATCCCAAAAGGTTGTATTGGACAGTGCTGAGCTATAACCAAGTCCTAATCAGCAACATCGCTCATCTGGATGATTATAATAGCCTCTTAATTGTTGTTCTGATGGTTTCTACTCTCCCCCTTTCTAATCCATTCTCCCCACTGAAACCAGAGTTAACTTGTAATCAGAAATCAGATCTTGTTACTCTCCTGTTTAAGCCTTTCATGGCTTTTCATCACACTTAGAACAAAATTCAAACTCTTTTTTTTTTTTTTTTTTTTAAAAGATGACCGGTAAGGGGATCTCAACCCTTGGCCTGGTGNTCCAGAGCTCCCTTGGAAGGCACTATAAGGGATTTAGAGGTCTGAGCACACACCAGCCTGCAGCCACCCACAGCTGAGACTAGAAGCAGGGAAATTAAAGTACTTCTTTCTTGAAGGGCCTTCTATTTCAAATCAGGCCAGAGATTCTGGGGTGTCACTGGTTGATGAGGAGGCAGATTCAGGGTCTGGGTTGGGACTCAGGATTGGGCAGACTTGGGCAAGCTAAATGCTCCAGTTCAATTCTGAGCATCCTCTGAGAGGTTTGGGGTGTGGGTCCAGAGACCATATACAAGGCTCTGAACCAGGGATTCATCCAGTCTGACCACTGTCTCAGATAAAGGATGAGAAGGGGGAAAAAGTAAAGATAACAAGCCTCCCTAGCACTTCTCCTTGGGAAACATCACATGTCAAGCCTGTGACATAGAATGGTGTTTATTAGGCTACAGGCTCCAAGCTCATTAGTGGGAAGGTTGCTGAGCTGCAAGCCACCCACACAGCTCAACTGGGAAACAAACACAGTGCCACATCATACCTTCCCGGGCCTGGGCCTGCAGTTCCACTGTTATCACCATCAGTGCACCTCTGTACCAACACAGGTCTGATTGACAGCAGGCCCCAGGAAATAGATTGTGTGTGGGGGTATCTGCTCATAATCCTCATTATCATCATCATTGCTTGAATTTGGGATTCAGTTCTGCCCTAGTACAGAGTTTGTCAAACTTGAATCATTCCCAGATCAGCTTAACAAGTTCCTCCATATCTATGTACCCAATGCCTTAGTTTATTCAGGCCGCTATAACAAAATACCATAAACTGAGTGGCTTATAAACAACAGAAATTTATTTCTCATAGTTCTGGAGGCTGGCAAGTCTAATATCAAGGAACCAACAGATTCAGTGACTGGTAAGGGCCCAATTTCTGGTTCATAGATGGTGCCTTTTCACTGTGTCCTCACATGGTGGAAGAGGCCAGGGGTCTCTCTTGGGCCTTTTTTCTTTTTTTTTATAAAGATGACCGGTAAGGGGATCTTAACCCTTGACTTGGTGTTGTCAGCAC
>NW_007726114.1:940949-944998 GCF_000696425.1 Galeopterus variegatus | reverse complement strand
GTGGCCTTGGTGTTATCAGCACCGCACTCTACCGAGTGAGCCACAGGCCGGCCCTCTCTTGGGCCTTTTTTATAAGGGCACTAATTCCATTCTGTAGGCTCTGCACTCATGATCTAATCACCTCCCAAGGGCCCAACCTCTTAATACCGTCACCTTGGGGTTCGGATTTCAATATATGATTGGTGGGGGGTGGGAGGCACAAACATTCACACTGTAGCACATCAGTGCCAGTTTTTACTTAATACCTCTTTATGAATTGACTCAGCACAACTGTAACTACATTAGCCTTGTTCTCAGCAGTATTTACAAAATGTTTTCCTAACATATATTAAAGTAAATATATAACTCTTAAAAAAATGTTCATCTGGGTTCCACTTGAAATCATCTTGGTGCAACCAGTGGGACCCAAGCCACACTTGGCAAAACAGTTGGTGTCAAAGGGATATGGGAGACAACCTGAAAGAGCTCCCAATGGCCAAAGCTGAAACAATTTGCACAACAAAATAAACAACGTGGTATTAGAATATAGCCCAAGGTATGAACGTAATATCCATACTGATATAAATGATTAAATAAATAAATGGGGGAGAAGAGACAAATAATCCTTATAGAAGAATTCCAAATAATTGAGGTAGGTACACCCTCTTCCGGATGTGGAGCTTAATTCCCCCTTTGAGTATGGGCTGCACTCTTTTGCTTCCAAAGATTAGAAAGGGAGGAAAAACAAGTGACTTCACTGGGGAGAAACTTGGCAAACACTACCTTGGCCTGGCAACCAAGGTGATCCAGTCATGTTGGTATGATGTGATAAGAAGAGCACTTTATCTCTGTGGTATCCTTCCCCCAAACCCATAACTCCAGCCTAACCACAAAAATACATCAGAAGAGCCCAAATTGAGGGAGAGTCTGTAAAATACTTGACCAGTACTCCTCAAAACTTCCAAGGTCATAAAAAACAAGAAAAGACTGAAAAACTAGTACAGGCCAGAGGTGACTAAGGAGATATGATGACTAAAAGTAGTGTGGTGTCCTGGAAGGGACCCTGGGACAGAAAACAGATATTAGTGGAAAAGCTATGAAACCCAAATAAAGTGTGGAGTTTTGTTTTTTTTTTTTGTCTTTTTCGTGACCGGTAAGGGGATCACAACCCTTGGTGCGGTGTCGCCCGCACCGCACTCAGCCAGTGAGCGCACCGGCCATTCCTATATCGGATCCGAACCCGCGGTGGGAGCGTCGCTGCGCTCCCAGCACCGCACTCTCCCGAGTGAGCCACGGGCTCAGCCCAAGTGTGGAGTTTAATTAATAGGAATGCCCCAACATTAGTTTCTTAGTTGTAACAAATGCCATGTTATGTAAGATGTTAACAATATGGGAAACTGGGTAAGAGGTATGCAGGAACTCTGGGTATGATGGTTAATTTTATGTGTCATCTTGGAGGGTGTTTTCAGATGAGATTAGCATTTTAGTTAGTGAACTTTGGGTAAAGCAGATTGCCCTCCACGGTGTGAATGGGCCTTATCCAATCAGTTGAAGGTCTGAGAATAAAAGACCAGCCTCTCCAAGCAAGACAGAATTCTCCAGCAGACTGCCTTCAAACTTTATCTACATCATTGGCTCTCCTGGGTTGTCAGCCTGCCAGCCGACAGTGGATTGGACTTGCCAGTCTCTACAATCAGGTGAGCTGATCCTTTATAATGTGTGTGTGTGTGTGTGTGTGTGTGTGTGTGTGTGTGTGTGTGTATGCTATTGGTTCTGTTTCTCTGAAGAACTCTGATTAATACAATGGGAAATTACTATACTCTAAGTCAAAGACATTTAATGTCTGTAAATATAAAATTATTTTAAAATAATAAGTCTTTAAGAAAGGGGGGGGGAAAGCATGAATTTTGAAGTCATGTATACCTGTGTATTTGTTTCTTGTGGTGCTGTAACAAATTACCACATTCCTGGTAGTTAAAAACAACAGGAATTTATTCTGTCATAGTTCTGGAGGACAGAAGTCCAGCATTAGTTTTCCTGGCCTGAAGTCAATGAGTTGGCAGGGCTGTGTTCCCTCCAGAGGCTCTAGGAAAGAATCTGTCTTTGCTTCTTCCAACTTCTGATGGCGGCCAGCATTCCTTGGTTTGTGGCCACATCACTCCAATCTCTGCCTCATGGTTGCATTGTTTCCTCCTCTTCTGTGCGTATCTAATCTCCCTTTCCTTCTTTCTTATAAGGATATGTGCAATGGCATTTGGGGCCTATTTGGATAATCCTGGATGATCTCCTCATATCAACATTCTTAAATTAATCACATCCACAAAGACCCTTTTCTCAAATCAGGTGACATTTATAGGTTCCAGAGATTAGGACTTGATATCTTTGGGTGGCCATTATTCAACCTACTACAAACTGGCTGTGTGAAATTTAGGACTTCTGTTGTATCAATAAGCCTCCTCTATAATTGAAATAACAAAAACTATATAAATATATATTTTAAAATGTTCGTGTTCCACCTGAAATCATCTTGATGTGACCAGGGGGACCCAAGCCATGCTTTGCAAAACAATTGGTGGAAGAGACTGGTCTTAGAAGTCAGACGGTTTTAAATTCTAAATCTGGCTCCACCACACACAAGCTTATTGACCTTGGTTAAGTCAACATACTCCTTGAAGGGCATCTCCTCATCTGTACAAGAGGGACACTAGCCCTGCCTTAGAGGAATGCTGTCAGAACTGTAGACCATCCAGCAGATGTACAACAAATGGTCAGTCAACACTCTCTCCCTTCCCTCCTCATTTTATAGAGTATGTTACACTTCACAAAATATTTTCTACATACAACATTTGATCACCATAAAATTTCACCCTTTGAGATAAACCTAAAATTTTCCTTCTCACTATACGGATGGAGAAACTGAGACTCAAAGTGAACTGACAGCCAGCATCACCAAACTAGAGGACTAGAGACAGTGGGTGCCTGAGGACACAGTAGGCAGGAGCGGAGAGGCAGATGTCCCTTTTACATGCGGCAGGTCTGCCAGTCTGGTCACTGGACTTGTTTTTGTAACTTTCATTACCTTGCTGGCTCCTGTAGGCATTTCAGTTTACAACCTATGATGTGTTCCTAACTCCTGGTTCACGTGGCTAGAACTTCATCACAGACCTTTGGACTTGGAGCCATACTCATGGGGCTCCCCATTGTCGGTCCACCCAGTTTCTCAGTGAGCTCTTGGCCCTGGCTTCTCTGATCTCACAGGCCTCCCCTTCTACGAACTCTGCGAGACAGACCCATAGTATGTACCTTGGTTTGGCTAGGTTCTCAGTTCTGAGGCAGGGATTCTTACAGAACCCTTCCACCGCGGGGCCCAGCATACGGCTGGATGTCCTGAAGCAAACCAGAGAGGCTTGACGAAGGGATTCATGCTGTGCCCTCAGGAGGTCACAGAGAGAAGGAGGAGGGTGTGTCTCATGAGGGTCCACACGCCAACACATCAGGAGTCAGACTGCCTGGTATCCAATCCTGGCTCCCACACCTCACAACTCCTGACGCTGGGCAAGTCGCCAAACCCGTTTGTGGTTGGTTTCCTCACCCGTAAAAAGGGGAACCCTCACAGAACCTCAAAGGAAAATTGTGAGGTTCAGGGGAAATACTGTATGTAAAGCTTCCATTACAGCTCATGGTCCAAGGTGAGTGCTCGCCCTTGTCATTATCAAGCCCAGAGTCCCCTAATCACATAACTGCACGGGCTGTTCTCTTCTGGATACGTCCTTCTGCTTAGGGAAATTTGATTCCTCCTGAGGGGCGGTGCAGGGTCAGGTGAGCGGCTAAGGATGCGGAGGTTCCGGGTCTCCGTCACTCCTTGCTGTGTGGCCTTATGGGAGTCATTTCCAGTCTCCCAATCAGTCCTACTGTACAAGGGGACTGTATTGTTTGGTAGAGAGCGGGGCGCGTTCTACCAAACCCACCGGCCGCTCATAGAAAGTCCGCCACCCCTCCACCACCTCCACCACCTCCACCACCTCCACCACCTCCACCACCTTCACCACCTCCACCACCTTCACCACCTT
>NW_007726114.1:933958-940258 GCF_000696425.1 Galeopterus variegatus | reverse complement strand
TCACCACCTCCACCACCTTCACCACCTCCACCACCTCCACTCGGCAGGCGCGAGCCCTGGGACCCGCCCGCAGGCAGGGGTGGGTCCCGCGGCGGCCATGGCAACGCCCGGAGGCGGCCGGGAGAGGAGAGGCGGGGCGGCCAGAGGGAGGCTCCGCCCAGGACAGGGCCCCGCCCCGGAACGAGCTCGAGGCCCGGAGCGAGGCCCCGCCTCCAGCCAAGGCTCCGCCCAGAACAAGGCCCAGAGACCGGGCGGAAAGTGGCGTTCTGACTGGTTCGGTCCCTGACGGGCTGCGTCTCACCTACCGACTGTGTCTGACTGATCGCAGACGCCATCGCTGCCGAGTGTGTCTGGCTATGTCTGACTGAACACAGATTTCATGGGTGCCTGACAGACCAAGACGGCTGGATCTGTCCGCCTGTTCACAGTTGACCGACTGACTGGCTGCTGGCGTGTGGGCCTGACAGGCTGTGTCTGACTGAGGCGGCCTACCTGCCTCTGACTGGCCAGGCTCCATCTGAGCGTGACAGGCTGCCTCTGAGCGGCCGCGGCCGTCTGTCTGACTGACCACAGTCTGTCTACTGATTCCACTGCGCCAGCGGCACGGCCACGTCTCTGGTAACGAGGCTGACTGACCCGGTGACTGACCACGCCTGGGCCTGAGCGCCCCGGCTGGCTGCAGGAGACTCACTGCTCCTGTCCGAGGCGGCCTCTCCGCGGCGCCTGGGAGGCGTCAGCGCGATCTGGCGCCCGCCTGGTGTGGTGGCATGGTGGCCGAGCCCAGCTGCCACTCTCTGCGTGGCCCGTGTCTGCACGGCGGGCCGAATCCGACCACACCTGCGTCCGACCGCACCTTACGGACAGGGGTTACTGAACGACTGAGTCTGCCTGATTCCCTCCCCGACCCCACCCGCCCGCCTCTGCCTGACATGAGGGCGCGGGCTGCGACTCTCCTCCACGCAGCAGCTATTTGGTGACAGGCGACGGGGGAGTAGGTCGCCTGCCTGACGTGCAGCCGACCCGCGGAATGGGACTGACTGGGCCCTGAAATGTCCCTCCCTGATTCACTGCCTCTTCCACTCCAGCTGCCCAGCCATGGCTGCTGAGGTGTTGCTTGTCCCGCGGTCTGGGGCCTGGACATCTTCAGCCGCAAGTCTGGGCCTTGGGGGCTCCAAAGCAAGGGCACCCACGGGGACCGGAGCCAGGACAGAGGCCCGAGCGAGGGTGAGGCAGGCGGCAGGCTGGGGCTTGGTGCCGTATGAGGGGCAGCTGTGAGAAGGGGCAGCTGGGAGAAGCGCTGGCTGGGGAGAGGCTGTGGGGGGCTCAAGGCCCCTGAGCTTGGGGATCTAATCCTGTAACAGAGTCAGCACCTCGTACAGTCGGGGTGTGTGTGGGTGCCTCAAGACAACGATGTGTGACCTTGAAAACCTTTCCTTTCTCCTGTTTGTGGAAAATCTCTGTCAGCACCTCGCTGCTCTGCAGAAGGGGCATCCCGCAGACCTCAGATCTCCTCCTGAATTTAAATCTTTCCCATAGTTTGTGTATGTGTGTACGAGCCACACTAACCTCATGGAATGGCTTCCCTTCTCGAAAGAGAGGCTCTATACGAGAATAAGGGGTAAGGAAATACTAGTTAGAGGGAATTAAAAAAAAAATTAAAGCTAGCTTGTTAATTACATGGGTGTGCTATGAATTATAGCTATTGCTATTAGTAACAATAAAATGAGAGCTTTGGATTAGCTTATCTCGGTTGAGCTCCTAGCATGCTAAGATGTCTCTCCATTAATAAGAGGAGCCTGGCTGCCTCATTGATTTCATTATAAGCCAAGAGAGGAATGGGAGGAAATGAACAGCTTCACTTCCAAGGGCTCTCATAGCATGAGTTTGGACCTCAGCCAGTGTGGGCAGTGGGGCTTCCCAGAGTAGGACTCCCCCGGGGCTGGGAAAAGAGGCAGCAAGTTACATGGAGCACTTGTACCTCATTTATTTATTCATTCATTCAACAAATATTAAGTATTATGTGCTAGGCACTGTGCTAGACTCACCTGTCCTCATGGGCTCCAGGAAGCCTTTCCTGTGCCCCTCATCTCTGGTCCCACCAAGGCCAAGTGCTGAGTAACAACTGCTTTCTTTCTGGGCTACCTGCACAGCTAAAGTGGGAGAGCTGGTAGAGTGCGGTGGTTCTAAAACTGTGGTCCCTGGACCAGCAGTATCAGGATTATTTGGGAACTTATTCAAATACAAATTCTTGGGCCCCACCATAGATAAACGAAACCAGAAAGTTTTAGGGTAGGGCATAGTAATTTATATTTTAACAAGCCCTCAAGGTGATGTGTGTTAAAGTTTGAGAACCACTGTTGGAGTGACTGGTTCTGGTGTCAGACTGTCCATATTGGAAACTCAACTTTACTACATGAAAGCTAGGTGACTTTGGCTAAGTAATTGAATCTTGTAGTATTTCGACTTTCTAGTTTGCATAATAGGTATATAGTTGGCCCTCCCTATCTGTAGGTTCTGCATCTGCAGATTCAACCAACAGCAGATGGAAAATATAGAAGGGCTGACTGGTTAGCTCAGTTGGTTAGAGTATGGTGTTGTAACACCAAGATCAAGGGTTTTGATCCCCCTACTGACCAGCTGCCAAAAAATAAAAATATTTAAATATATATTAAATATTTTTTTAAATATTAAAAAACCCAATACAACAATAAGGAACAATACGGATTAAAACAATACAGTATAATAACTATACATCATTTACATTGTATTAGGTATTATTAAGTAATCCAGACACGATTTAAAGTATATGGGAGAATGTGCATAAATTATATGAAAATACTATGTAATTTTATATAATCTGAGCATCCTCAGATTTTGGTATCTGCAGGGGGTCCAAGAACCAATCCCCTGTTGATACCAATGGACAACTATATTTATGATTGCTTTGAACTGTTTTGTGACTACTAAATCATATAAAGAGCTTAGCACATGATTTCAATTCTAGGAATGTTTTCAGTGGACATATACCTGTATATACTGAATTATATATGTAAAGGATATTCATTGATGCACTGTTTATAATAGAAAAGAAGCACCCTAAATATCAGTAGGTGACTGACTTAATAAAGCATGGTCCTGCCATATAAAGAATGAGGAAGCTGTTTATATACTCATAGGAAAAGATTTTCAGAATTTCCAAGTTAAAAAAACAAGGTGCAGAACAGTGTATCTAGTATACTCCCATTTCTGTAAATAAAAAGAATCTTTATAGAAGCTTTTTATTTTTATTTTTTGGTTTAAACAATTAATACTAATTTACTAAGGTTATAAATTATTTTCCCTCATCCCCCTCTTTACAGAATTTTTGTCTAAGTATAGGCTCATATATGCATAGACTATCTCTGAAAGGATACTCAAGAAACTGGTAACAGTGGGAGAAGAAATGGGTGGTTGGAAATTGGGGAAGGAGGGAAACAATATCACCATATATACATCTTTCTATGACTTCTGAATTTTGCAGCATGTGTATGCATTTCCTATTCATAAAAATGAAGTTTTTTTAAAAGGGGAGGGGCTGACTAGTTAGCTCAGTTGGTAGAGTGTGGTGCTGATAACACCAAGGTCAAGAGTTCGGTCCCCATACTGGCCAGTGCCAAAAAAAAAGGGGGGGGGGGAGGAATTCTTAGCATGTTACCTCCCTCTGTTTTGAACAGTGCCTAACAGAGGCAGCATTGGTGGTGATGGCCATTCTGGAGCTCTGGGCAGATGATTCACTGCAGAAATGCAGCCCAGAGATATCTGGGTTGTGACCACAGCCTCCAGGCTGCTATCCCAGCCTCTCAGTCTCCCCTCTTTATTCTGTATGGTTCATGTTTTTCCGTCAGAGAATCCTTGCATTTTAGAGATGGAAAGGGCTTCAAGATTCTCTGGCATAACTCTTTTATTTTGAAGATGAAGAAACGAAGCCTCAGAGAGAAGTCATAACCAATCCCAGGTTATCCAGAGGATTAGACTCAATCTAGGGCCTCTTTGCCAGCATCCTAAGACTAGGCTTTCTAAAATTCTGCTTTCAGCCCATCACTGCTCTGCCCATGACTCCTCAACCTGGCTCTTAACAGTAATCGTGGTTTAACTCCCAACCAAACTTCCCAGCCTTATTTTCCACCCTCTCCTATCTGAATTCTCTACCCTAGCCAGATTGGTCTCTTCAGTGACCCGAAATGCTCCTGCTTTCCAGATGCCATAACTTGTCTTGGTGCTGTGTCGTCAATGCCTTTCTCCTTCCTGTTTATTTGTGGAGATTCTACCAAAACATGTAGGCTAAGCTTAAATCATACTTCCTCTAGGAAGTTTGCCCTGATTACTTCAGCTCACAGAACTCTCTCCTTTCTCTGAACTAATTTTAAAATTTCTTGTAAAACTCCTGCTCCTTAAGAGGGATATGCAATGGTCATCCGCTCCTTGAGCAATGGGAAATGGACTGGGTTATTGCCAGTACCTCATCTCTGATTCCCCATTTCTGCAGTTAAAAAATTGGACAAATGACCTTAGCCCTCCTTATTCTTGGGGAAGCCTTAAGAGGATGCCACAGAGCCTGCCTGGAGTCAGGTGCTGGTCTGCAGAAACTGCTGGACCTATTCCTACCCTGATGTTTACTTGGCCCAGAGACCCAATGTGATGAAACTAAGCCCTGTTGCTGAGCACCTTGGGAGGCCTCCCTCCAGGGTCCCTCTGTACTCAGACAGTGGCCCTTTGTGGAACTAAGGAGCAGGACTGAAAGCAGAGCCACTGGAAACCCTTCCCTCCCTGCTGACTCCAGCCGCCTCCACCAGCAGCCATGGACCATCCTGTGCCTGGGTGGCCTCTGCTTTAAGTCCGTGGCTGGTGGGGACTCCAGGCAGTTAGCTAGATTGGGAGGGTGAGGAGGGTTCCTGCCAGGATAGCCCACTGAAACAGAGCGTCCCTCAATAGAGGCTGCTTATAATGGGGCTCTCCAAAGAGGAGACTAGTCCCCCTACAGGCCAGATTGACACTTGCACCATCCCGGCCACTACCAAATAAGCCCTTAGGATTTAGGGCCTGGACCTTCTGACGTGATTTGTCCCTTCTGCCCCTACTTCACAGGCTCCTATACTCAATATGGGAAGATTGGGAATCCAGAGATATAATCCCAAACCTGATGGAGAAGGAGTCAAGGTAAAGAGAAAGAGACTAATGACAAGAGGAAGGATGGTAGTATGGCATAGGTGAAAGGACACTCACTGGTCTGGGGGCAAGAGGCCTGAGATGCCAGTTCCTACTGAGCCACTGACTTGCTGGGTGACATTAGCTAGTTGCTTCCCTTTTCTGTGCCTCAGTTTCCAGCTGCAGAAGTATGGAGGCAGAGTAGATGAATGTCAAGGATTTTTGCAGTTCTGATTTTTCCTTGCTCTTTGATCAGAGTGAGGAAAGGGAAGCACTGGGGGTGGATTGGAGGTAGATGACTGGCCTGATGTTCTCCGTTGATTCACCAGCAGTTGCTAGGCAGCCTCTTCTCTGCCACCAGGATCCCCTCCCCCTCTGCTTCTTCCCCTCTCTCTTCCAACCCACTTTGAGGGCTTCTTGTGATGAGATGTAGAAGCTGTTGATTTAGGTTTGTTTTATCCCATCATTTGCCCCCAGGGTGAGGGAACTGTGCACATCCATGGAGAGCCCTCGCAGTTCTCTGGTGCAGATGGGCAGGAGGTCAGAAAATAGAAGAGAGAGAAAACTTAAGAGATAAGGGTGGGACGGAGGGAAGTACAGAAAGAACTCAGGGAGAGCAAAAAGGAAGAAAAAAGGAAGGGAGACATGGTGAAAAAGGCAGAGTAGAAGGGAGAGGAAGTAAAAGAGAAAGAGAGTAAAATGAGATGGAGAACGAGGAAGGTATGAATGGGAGAGAAAAACAGGAAGAGAGACTGTGGGAGAGGACCATAGCCTGGGCAAACATACACATGTGGGAACATCTCAGAGTATTCTAGGACAACAAGCAGTTCAGTTCAGCTGAAGATAAGAGTGTGTGTAGGATAGACAAAATTAGAACAAGATTGTAGAAGGTCTCGAATGCCAGGCTAACAATTTTGAACTTTTTTTTTTTTTTTTTGTCTTTTTTCGTGACCGGTAAGGGGATCACAACCCTTGGTGTGGTGTCGCCCGCACCGCGCTCAGCCAGTGAGTGCACAGGCCAGTCCCATATAGGATCCGAACCCATGGCAGGAGCGTCACTGCGCTCCCAGTGCCGCACTCTCCCGAGTGCGCCACGGGGCCGGCCCCAATTTTGAA
>NW_007726114.1:927594-932997 GCF_000696425.1 Galeopterus variegatus | reverse complement strand
AGAAGGGAGAGGAAGTAAAAGAGAAAGAGAGTAAAATGAGATGGAGAACGAGGAAGGTATGAATGGGAGAGAAAAACAGGAAGAGAGACTGTGGGAGAGGACCATAGCCTGGGCAAACATACACATGTGGGAACATCTCAGAGTATTCTAGGACAACAAGCAGTTCAGTTCAGCTGAAGATAAGAGTGTGTGTAGGATAGACAAAATTAGAACAAGATTGTAGAAGGTCTCGAATGCCAGGGTAAAAATTTTTAACTTTTTTTTTTTTTTTTTGTCTTTTTTCGTGTCCGGCAACGGATCGCAACCCTCAGTGTCGCGCCCATACCGGACCAGGACCGGCAATGGGATCGCAACCCTCGGTGCTGCGCCTGCACCTCGCCCAGCCAGTGAGCGGGAACCGGTCTGTATGTGGGATCCGAACCCTCAGCGGGAGTGCCGCTGCACTCTCAAGCGGCGCACTGTAGCAGTGCGCCACCGGGCCGGCCCCCTCTTATCCAATTTAAGTCTCTCCTGTTGCAATATCTAGTGATTCTGTCCTCACTAGAAGCAGAGAACTGACCTTCCTCTGCTCTTAGCTACATAAACCCCATGTGATTTCTATACCTGTTCAAAAAAGGTTATTTTGGCTTCTGTACTTTTCCTCCAAGAACATTTGCCCATCATTTGCTCTTTGCTCTGCCAAAGGTGTGAACAATTAGAGTACCATACTCAAAGTAATCAGGAATATGTAGGAGAATCATATTAGCATCACAGTAGGCTAATCCTAAACAAATTCAGCAATCCTGAAATATCTGAAGGACATTGTTCCCAATTATTCTTAGATAAGTTAAGAAATAAATACAGCTATTAGTTATTGGGTTTTTGTTGTTGTTGTTGTTGTTTTATTACTCTGCTTAATTTTTATTTCCCAGTTGACAGGGGCTCCTAATTCTTTAGTTTTACTTTTTAAAATTTTTATTTATTTGTTTATTGATTTTTTAAAAGATTACCAGTAAGGGGATCTTAACCCTTGACTTGGTGTTGTCAGCACCACGCTCTCCCAAGTGAGCCAACCAGCCATCTCTATACAGGGATCCGAACCTGTGGCCTTGGTGTTATCAGCACCACACTCTCCCAAGTGAGCCACAGGCCGGCCCTTTATTTATTTATTTACTTATTTTTGCAGCTGGCCAGTATGGGGATCCGAAACTGTGACCTTCGTGTTATAAGGCTGCGCTCTAACCACTGAGAAATCGGCTAGCCCTACGTTTTTTTTTATTGTGATAAAATGTACATAACATAACATTTATCATTTTAACTATTTTTATGTGAATAATCCAGTGACTTTAAATACATACATAATGTTGTGTAACCATCACAACTATTTCCAGAACTTTTTCATCATCCCAGACTAAAACTTTGTACCCATTAAACACTTCCCATTGTCCCTTCCCCAGCCCCAGAAAGTAGAATAACCTCTATTCTATCTTCTGTCTCTTTGAATTTCTCTATTTTAGATACCTCATGTAAGTGGAATCATACAATATTTGTCCTTTTGTGTTTGGCTTTTTTATTTTTTTTATTTTTTATTTTTTTTGTCTTTTTTCGTGTCCGGCAACGGATCGCAACCCTCAGTGTCATGCCCGTACTGGACCGGGACTGGCAACGGGATCGCAACCCTCGGTGTCGCACCCGCACCTCGCTCAGCCAGTGAGCGGGAACCGGTCTGTATGTGGGATCCGAACCCTCGGTGGGAGCAACACCGCGCTCCCAAGCGGCGCACTGTAGCAGTGCGCCACCGGGCCGGCCCGTGTTTGGCTTATTTCACTTAGCATGTTTCCAAGGTTCGTCTATTGTTAAAGCATATATCAGAATTTCATTATTTTTTATGGCTGAATACTATTCTATTTTATGTATATACCACATTTGCTTATTCATTTGTCTGTTGATGGACATGGGCTGTTTCCACCTTTTGGTTACTGTGAATAATGCTGCTGTGAACATTGGAGTACAAGTAACTATCACTATATTATGCAATCCTTTTTTTTTTTGGTGGCTGGCCAGCATGGGGATCTGAACCCTTGATCTTGGTGTTATAACACTGTGGCTATTTTATGCTCTCTATAATGACTAGACATGCAGTAGGCTGAATAATGACTGTTAAAAATATAAGTCCTAATTCCTGGAAACTATAAATGTTTATTTATAGGGCAAAGATTTTGCTGATGTGATTAACCATCTTGGGATGGGGAGTGTTGGGAAAATAGAATAGTTTGGTCAGGGCCCTCACCTCGGGTCCAGTTGAGTGTGGTTTTAGCACATCCTTTGTAAGCAAATGGTGTGTGTGGAGTTAGTGCACATGCACGCCAATGTATCTTTTTAGTTTTGTTGCTATTCTTGTATTCTTCAGAGAGAAAGAGAAAGAGAGAGAGAGGAGTTTTAGTGAAGTAGGTGGGTAGTCATCTGCCTCAGGTGTCTGCCCTGCGAGGCCATGATTTCCAACCTATGACTCCAAGGACATTTTGGTTGGTTACCTAGCTCATAGACCTGCGTGTAAGGGGTCTGGTGACCCAGCCTGGCATATGAGGTATCTGGGGACCCAGCCTGGCATATGAAAAGTTTGTGACCCAGTCTGTGAACGGGCTTGAGGGGTCTTTGGGCTCCAGACCCAGCCTTAGCTCAACAATTGGCCCAGTCAGTGCAGGATTACCAGCAGGTAAAAGAGCCCAACAACTGGCGTGGTCGAATAGCTTTACAATTGGAGCTGTGAGCAGGATTCTGACATTAGCCCAAGCGCCATACAGGGAGATTATCCTGGATAATCAGGGTGGGCCCTAAATGGGATCAATCGTATGTATCCTTAAAAGAGGGAGGTATGAACATGGAGCCAGAGATTAGAGTGATACAGCCACAAGCAAAGGAAGGCTGGCAGCCACCAGAACCTGGAAGAGGCAAGGAACAGATTTTCCCGTAAAGTTTGCAAAGAGAGCATGGCCCAGTGACACTGAATTGGATTTCTGGCCTCCAAAACAGTGAGAGAGTAAGTGTGAGTTGTTTTAAGCCACGAAGTTTATGGTAATTTGTTACAGTACCCAAAGGAAACTAACACAAGAACTGATAGAAATAATAAATATAAAATAAAAGTGGCAGAAAGAATCAATTGTTTTCAGATAGAATTTAGATCTGAAATCTGACCTGGGAAAATTAGACTTGATAGTAAGGAGGCCTCAAATTGGTAGAAACTGTGATCAATAATCAATTTTATATGGGATGAGAAAATAAAAAGACTGATTCTTCTAGTCAAGTTTTCATGGAAAATAATTGATCTCAGTGAAAATAATTTCATTAAAATAAAAATGAAAAAAGTTGGGAATAGTTTCATTGTTTCATAAAAATTAATCAACCAAGGAATTAAACTGACTTATTAGTTGTCCCAGAAAAAAATTTTTGCCTTAAAGATTCATTGATGGGCCCGGCCCGTGGCTCACTCGGTAGAGTGTGGTGCTGACAACACCAAGGCCCCGGGTTCGGATCCCATATAGGGATGGCCGGTTGCTCACTGGCTGAGCGTGGTGCTGACAACACCAAGTCAAGGGTTAAGATCCCCTTACTGGTCATCTTTAAAAAAAAAAAAAAAGATTCATTGATGTTTATATAATCTTAAATTAAATGTTTGTATTCCTAAACACAAAGTCAAACATCTTCAGGGTCAAAATACCTTCTGTCCCTTTCCTCCTATCTTTGAGCTTGACTTATTTTTAGAAAATAAGAGCAAGAACCTTTCTTTTATGTAGGACTTTGATCCCAGGAATTTCCTTCTACTTAAGATGGACCCATGACTATTGACAAGATCCTAACATGACCCAGAGGAAAGGAATCTTAAAGACAGTTGTTGACTCAAGTCTTTCATTTCACAGATTAGGAAACTTAGGCCAGAAAAAGGAAGGAATGGGTCCAAAATCACCCGATGAATAAGAGTTTTCCCCCAATTATTTGTCTCCTCCCTCCAATGTCAGTTTCTGACCACTTCTCAATGGTCATTTGGCTCTTGTGTGAGGGAGAGGATTTGGGGGTCCCCAGAAAACTTGCTTCATTTCAGGGCTGCTTTGGGTTGACACTTTGAACCGAATGATTCCACTCTAAGATTTACAATGACCTCTAAGAAGGACCCTAGTCCCTCCTTCTTTATGCCACCTGCCACAGCCCTCTGAGAGAGACCTAATTCTCTCTCTGAGGTCATCTGCAGCACCCTCTTCCTTCTGTTTCAATGCCTATCTGTCCATTCTCCACATCAGACACCACAATGATCTCTCTTTATTAAATACTAAATTTAAAAGTTATTATATACATTGAGATACCACCCCACTCCGGTTAGACTGGCTATAATCAAAAAGGTGGTGAATAACAAATGCTGGCGAGGATGTGCAGAGAAGGGAACACTCCTACACTGTTGGTGGGACTGTAAATTAGTACAACCACTATGGAAAACAGTATGGAGGTTTCTAAAACAACTACAGGTAGATCTTCCATATGATCCAGCAATCCCACTTCTGGGTATATATCCAGAGGAATGGAAATCATCATGTTGAAGGGATACCTGCACTCCCATGCTCATCGCAGCCCTGTTTACAATAGCCAAGATATGGAACCGACCTAAATGTCCATCGATGGATGATTGGATAAGGAAACTGCGGTATATATACACCAGGGAATACTATTCTGCCATAAAAAAGAATGAAATTCTCCCATTCAGAACAACATGGATGAGCCTGGAGAAACTTATGTTGAGTGAAATAAGCAAAGCACAGAGGGATAAATAGTGCATGTGCTCACTCATATGTGGGAGCTAAGAGAGAAAGAGTTAAGGAAAGAAAGACAACAGTAGCGCATTGGACTTGCTGAGGGAGAGAACATTCCTTGAGCTACAAAATGGAGTAGGGGGGAAAGGGGGGGGAAGAGAAGTTGGGGGTAATTGGGTGGGGGACACAGAGTACAAATGCAATTTGTGGTAATGGGTATGCTGCCAGTATGAATCTGGCCCTCACATCATGGGCACGAGAGGTGACAATCAGCTTTGTATCACATGAACATTCATAACCAATAAAAAATTTAATTTAATTTAATTTAATTTAAAAAATTTTTTCCAACCCTTCAAAAAAGAAGTTATTATAGAAATAATTCTGGGCCGGTCTGTGGCTCACTTGGGAGAGTGCGGTGCTGATAACACCAAGGCCACGGGTTCGGATCCCATATAGGGATGGCCGGTTTGCTCACTTGGGAGAGTGTGGTGCTGACAACCCCAAGTCAAGGGTTAAGATCCCCTTACCAGTCATCTTTTTATTTTATTTTTTGTCTTTTTGTCTTCTTTTCGTGACCGGCAACGGATCGCAACCCTCAGTGTCACGCCCGTACCGGACCGGGACC
>NW_007726114.1:917181-926594 GCF_000696425.1 Galeopterus variegatus | reverse complement strand
CCGCCGCGCTTCCCAAGCGGCGCACTGTAGCAGTGCGCCACCGGGCCGGCCCTACCGGTCATCTTTTAAAAAAAAAGAAAGAAAGAAAGAAATAATTCTTATATTTCAAGAAGTATGGTACATTCCATTTCACTCTCGTTAGGATGGCTATAATCAAAAAGAGAGACTATAAAAAGTGTTGGTAAAGATTGGGGGAAATTGAGCCCTCATATTGCTGGTGGGACTATAAAATGATGAAGCTTCCTTGGCAGTTCCTCAAAAAGTAAAACTTAGAGTTATCATATGACCCAGCAATTCCACTGCTAGGTATATACCCAAGAGAAATGAATATATATATTCACCAAAAACTTGTACACAATGTTCATAGTATCATTATTTGTAATAGCCAACAAGTGGAAACAACCCAGATGTTCATCAACTGATGAATGGATAAACAAAATGTGATTATCTGTATAATGGATTATTATCAGCCATAAAAAGGAATAACATACCGATTCATGCTCCAACATGGATGAACCTTGACCACATTACAATAAATGAAAGAAGCCAGTCACAAAAAAATGACATATTGTATGATCCAGTCATATGAATCAATCAAGATGGAAAGTAGATTAGTGGTTGCCAGGGGCTAGTAGTAGGAGAAAATGGGCAGTGACTGTTTATAGGTATGTAGTTTCTTTTGGGTGCGATGAAATATTCTGGAATTAGAGTGGTGATGTTTGCACAACTTTGTGAATATACAAAACCCCACTAAATTGTACACTTTAAAATGATGAAGGGGAGAGTGTGGTGCTGAGAACACCAAGGCCACGGATTCGGATCCTATATAGGGATAGCCGATTGGCTCACTTGGGTGAGTGTGGTGCTGACAACACCAAGCCGAGGGTTAAGATCCCCTCATCGGTCATGTTTTATTAAAAATAAATAAATAAATAAAATGATGAGTTTTATGGTATGTTAATTATATCTCAAGAGAAAGTACAGTATATAGTAGTGTGCACCCATGTACATAATACCGAGCTTAAGAAAAAACTGTTACAAGGCCAGCCCATGGCTCACTTGGGAGAGCGTGGTGCTGACAACACCAAGTCAATGGTTAAGATCCCCTAACCAGTCACCTTTAAAAAAAAAAAGAAAGAAAGAAAGAAAAAAACTTACAAATACAATTGCAACTGCCTATGTGCCCTCCTTAGATCCCATTTTCCTCTTTCTCTGTCCAGAGGTATCCACTGTCCTGAAATTGTTGTTTATCATGACAATTGTCTTAGTTCATTCAGGCTGCTATAAAAAAAGTCTTAAACTGAGTATCTTATAAACAACAGAAATTTATTTCTTACAGTTCTGGAAGCTGGAAAGGCCAAGATCAAGATGCTGATGGTATCTGGTGGGGGCCTGCTTCCTCACAGATGGCACCTTCTCATTATGTCCTTACCTAGTGGAAGGGGATAGCTAGCTCTCTGGAGTCTCTTTTGTAAGGGCACTAATCCCATTCATGAGGGCACTAATCATCCCCCCAAGGCCTCACCTACCAATACTATCACTACTGTACTATCTAATACTATTCAGTACATTGGGAGTTAGGTTTCAATGTATGAATTTTTTTTTCCTCTTGAACTCCTGAACTTCACCTATTTATTTTTTTTTATGAATTATAAAATACGGTTTTATGTTCAGTTTAATTCAGAATAAGCAACATATGTAAGGATCCTACATTTGTAAAAAAGTAGTGCAACACATTATCTTAGCTGAGAATGAAGTATCTAGATGAATGCTCTATTATATATATATTTTTTTTCTTCCAAATTTTGTTTTATTTTGTCAATATACAATGTGTCATCCTCTGCAATATTCTTTTTTTTCTACCAACATTATGTTTTTGAGAATTATCCGTATTCCTATATTTTCACTGCTGTGTAGCATTTCATAATATGAATATAATATATTTTCTCTCTTTTCCTATTGGTGGACATTTAGGTTGTTTCTAGTTTTTCAATATCACAAAAAATACTTTAAAGAACATCTCAAACATGTCTCCTTTTGCCACATCTTGAGGAGTTTCCCTGGGTTTTATATCTAGGAGTGAAATTGCTGAGTCAAAAGGCCTGCCTATCTTCCACTTCATTAGATATTACCACAAGTCTATTACTATTGAGGTGGAGCATTTTCCTATGTTTATTGACCATTCATATTTTTTCCCCTGTGAATTTGTTGTTCACATCCTCTGTCCATTTATCTAATATAAACTGTTAGGGACTCTTTATGTATTTTGGATTCTCATCCTCTGTCAGACAAAAGCATTGCAGAGATTTTTTCCCAGTGAGTGGCTTATCTGTTCCCTTTCTTTATGGCATCTTTTGATGCACAAAATTTCTACATTTAACATAGTTGACTGTATCTGTTCTTTTCATTTTTGATTTGTGTGATGGTTAATTTTATGTGACCAGTTGATGGGGCTAAGGAGTGAGCAGATGTTTGGCTAAACATTATTCTGGGTGTGTCTGTAAGGGTGTTTCCAGATGAGATTAACATTTGAATCTGTAGACTGAGTAAAGCAGATTGCCCTCCCTTATGTGGGTGGGCCTCATCCAATCCACTGAAGGCCTGAATAGAAAAAAGGGGAGAATTCTTTCTCTCTGTTTTCTAGCTGGGACATTGGTCTTTTCTTGCTTTAGACTTTGACTCAGACTGAAACTCACACTGTTGGCTCTTCTGGTTCTCAGCCTTCAGACTGCAACTAAATCATTGGCTCTCCTCGGTCTCCAGCTTGTTGACTGCAGATCTTGGGAGTTCTCAGCCTCCATAAACACGTGAGCCAATTTCCTATAATAAATCTCCTCTCTCTCTCTCTCTCTCTATATATATATATACCCATTTCTATTTGTTCTGTTTTTCTGGAAAACTCAGACTCATATAATTTGTGATTTTTTTGTGTCTTGTTGAAGAAACATTTCCCTACTGTAAGGTCCTGAAGATGATTTTCTTCAGTCACTCCTAAAAATTTTTAAGTTTTGCTTCTCAAATTAAGGTCTTTAATCTAACTTGAAGGTTATTTTCTTGTGTGCTATATGGTAGAAATCTAATTTTACTGTTTTTTCCAAATGAATAACCAATTGTTCAGTATTTTTTTAAAAAATAATTCATCTGTGTTAGTTTCCTAGGCTGTCATAACAAATTACCACAAACTGAGTGACTTAAAACAACAGAAATTTATTTTCACAGTTTAGGTGGCCAGATGTCTGAAATCAAGGTGTTGACAGGGTTGGTTCCTTCTGAAAACTCTGAGGAAGAAAACATCTCAGGCCTCTCCTAGTTTCTAGTGGTTGCCAGCATTCTGGGCATTCCTTGGCTTGTAGACTCATCACTCTGATCATTGTCTCCATCTTCATATCCTCTTCTCTGTGTCTCCATGCATCTTATCCTCTTTTCATAAGGACATCAGTCATTGGATTTAAGACCTACCTTAAATCCAGGATGAGTTATTATTGAAATCCTTAACTAATTACATCTGTAAAAACCCTCTTTTCAAATAAATTCCTATTTTGAGGTTCTGGGGGGACATGAATTTTGGGGGAAACATTATTCACCCCCACTATACCATTTTTTCTACTCTTTTGCAAATGCCATTTTTGTTGTTTATCAAATCTCCATAAATGTATGGGCAGAGTGCATTTTATTATGGAAATCTATGGTAAAATGGTTATAAATTTCTCATGAGATAATCATATTTAATCCTCATGACAGTCTGTGAGGTAGGTACTACTGAAATCACCCATACTGTAGATGGGTGTACCAGTCAGCATTTGCTAGATTATGATCTGATAACAAACAGCCCCAAACCTCAGTGGCTTCCAGCAACAAAGTTTTCTTTACCATATTACACATCAATAGTTGTGGGGCAGCTGTGGGTTGGCTATAGCTCTGTTCTATGTGTCTTTTCATTCAGGATCCAGGCTGAAGGCATAGCCCCTATAAAGAACACACCATTCCAGTGGCAGAAATAAAACAGTAAGATTTTAGACTGAAACATGCAATGGCTCTTCAAGTTTCTGCTTCATTGGCCAAAATGATGGGGTCAAGGCTGATAATGGGCTGGGGAAGTATACTTTTTCCTCTGGATGTACTCAGGTCACATGGCAACTGGCTAGGATGTATAATCCTCTTACTGAGAAGGGGAAGAGCAAATAATGGAGAATAATAATACTTCAACCACAGGGGTGGTAACTTGCCCAAAATGAAACATCTGGGAAGGGGCAGAGCTAGGATTCAAACTCAGTTTTTCTCCAGAGTCCTAGGGTACTCCACGGCTCCCTATCGCCTGCTAGAGGGAGTCCAAATATATTTAAACTTTAGGGCATGTGCATTCCTGCAGCCTGGAGTGCCCCTCTACCTCGTCTGTGTAGTGAACTCACTCTTCAAGACTCCACTCCATTTTCAACTGCTTCGGGAGTGTCTTTTCTCAGAATTAATCACCATATGCCCCCATTACTCTTTATAAATATATATTACTTTGTACACACTGTCTTATCCCCTCTGAGGGTGAGGACACAGTCTTATTTGTCATGTGTCCCCTCTGCCCCCAAGGCCTTGCACAGCGTTTCCCAAATGTTTGCAGTGTTTTGGGATGAGATGAGTAGGGGGGCACAGGCTGCAAATGGACTGTGTTTCTGAGGATGAGAACACTTGCCCTACTTTTCCACCCTCTAAACTAAGCTTAGCACCTTGTGCTTGGGTGACTCTGGCAGGTCAGCCCCGCATGACTCACTCTGTAAGCCTTCAGCACTGTCACCACAAGGCCCAGGGCTGGGGTGTGTATATTGGTGGTGGTAGGGAGGGGAGGTGGGAATTAACTTTCACCTTTCAGAAATTTATCCCTCCCTCAGGAAGAGGACAAGTAAAAGCTGTTCCCTTAAGTAGGTTGGGCAAGTCTCTCCCTCAGGCCTAGGAGGACTGGGGAGGCCCTGGAAGATGCACAGGAGGAAAGCTCTGAGAAGTGCAAAGAGCACCGCACTGCACTGTGGAAGACTTTACTAACTTGTGCAAGTGATTGAATTTAATCCCTCTAAGCTTCAGTTTCCCTAGCTGTAAATTGGGGACAACACTGATCTTGACCACCTCCCTAAGTTGTTGCAAAAATACATAGCAAAGTACCAGAACTCTTTAGGAACACAACTTTGAAATCACACAGACTTGTATTGGAATCCCCCTCATAAGCTATGTGACTGTGAAAAGATTACAGATCTCCACAGTGTCCTCACCTATAAAATGGGGATAATAATTAGAGCCACTTCACAAGGTGGGAAAATTATGTAAGTAACATGGCTAACACATACTAAATGCTCAATAATGTTGGCTATTTCCATATGAGATGATGATACTTATTATTTAAGGAAAGGCCCAGACCAGGACTCATTTGTGAACATTAAAAGGAGGAGGACAGAGTCTAACTTTTCTTAGAACTGGTTGCTTCTTTTAGCCAAGTACCAGGTGTGGCTCAAAGGAATGAGGAAGCAGTTCACGAGGTGACAGGGCACAGAACATTGTGTTCACAGATCTTGGGGGAGGGATAGGGTGGTTAGCTGACCTTCCCAAAAGATCAGAGGTCCCTGCCCCTCATCCCACCTCCACAGATGCAATCCACTTGACTCTTTCCTGTCCCCTCCTACCAAGTCCTGGAGAGGCTGCCTTTGAAATAATATTAACAATAGTAATGATACTAATGATATTGTTACTTTGAAGTTTATAAAGGCTTTCCAATGCATTATTCCAGTTACCCTTCATTATCTCTCTCCAATTCACAGAATCCACAGAGTTAGGAGGGAACTTGGAGATTAATGTGCATGTCACAGATGGGGACACTGAAATAAAAGAAGAGAAAGGATTTAACCAAGGGATGGGATTTACCAGAGACTACACAATAGGTTAATGGCAGCCTTGGCTTTCTATTCCCACTGCCACCCAGTCTATTCTCGTATCTACCAGACCACTGCAGTAGTTGCTAACTAGTCCTCCCTGCCTCTGGTCCCTCCCCATCAATTTGTTCTATACATACAGCCACACCATTGTCTGGAAGTACAGCCTTAATCTTGTCTGTCCCTTCTTAATAGAACTTGCCCATTTTTCTACTTGAGGGGTCACCTGGTTCCTGATTCAGCCTCCCAATGAAGAGGCAATCTTTCTTTGAATACATTTATTGACAAGGAGTTCATCACTCCCAGGGTAGTCCATTCCATTCTTGGATAGCTCTGACCGACTGTTTTAGAGTTTTTTTTTATAGTGAGCTGAAATTGTCCTCCTGGATTTCCACCCACTGGAGCTGAGAGGAATTCTTTCATATCAGTTAGCAAATTTGTCAATGTTCACTATGGGCCAGAACCTGGGTGGACTAGGTGCTGAGGGAAACAGGAAGATAAATTTGATTTGGATCATTCCTTTAAAGAGTGTAGCCTAGGGGTTTGCTTATACGGTTTTTTGTCTTGTTTATTTTACCTAAATAATAGGAAATAAACAGATGTTTGGAGATAGCCACCATATCCCCCTTGTGCTTTCCCTTCTCCAGGCTACTTATATCATTCATCAAACAACATGGCATCATTCAGGTCCTCAACATCTCTTCCTCTAGATATGCTCCAGTGTGACAGTGGCCCCCTCAGAATGTGGGGCCCAGAGCTGAGCCTCAAGATCCAGCTGTGATCCATCCAGTACAGCACAGAGCTGATCTAACCTCTGGATTCTGTTGATAGAGTATGTCATATTCACTTCCCCTCCTTCCTTCCCTTCTTCTCTTCCCTCCTTCCTTCCCTCTCTCTTTTTTTTTTTTTTCCAGCCACATTGCATCGTGGAGCTTGAAGTCAATTAAAACCTTGATCTAACCTCTGGATTCTGTTGATAGAGTATGTCATATTCACTTCCCCTCCTTCCTTCCCTTCTTCTCTTCCCTCCTTCCTTCCCTCTCTTTTTTTTTTTTTTCCAGCCACATTGCATCGTGGAGCTTGAAGTCAATTAAAACCTTTAAATAATTTAAACCTTTAAATAATTTTCACTGAAACTGCTCTTAATCTACATTCTTTCTGTATGTATTTTGGGCACTTGAGCAGTTGGAACTGTACTGTCCTATATGTCATCCACTAGCCACATGTGGCTATTTAAATTTAAAGTACTTTAAATNCTCTCTTTTTTTTTTTTTTCCAGCCACATTGCATCGTGGAGCTTGAAGTCAATTAAAACCTTTAAATAATTTAAACCTTTAAATAATTTTCACTGAAACTGCTCTTAATCTACATTCTTTCTGTATGTATTTTGGGCACTTGAGCAGTTGGAACTGTACTGTCCTATATGTCATCCACTAGCCACATGTGGCTATTTAAATTTAAAGTACTTTAAATAAAATTAAATGTGCAGTTCCTCAGTTGTACTAGCTACATTTCAAGTGTTCAGTAGCCACAGATGGCTAGTGGCCATGTCAAACAGATTCGAGACATTTCTATCATCACAGGAAGTTCTATGGGACTGCTCTGGTTTGGACCTAAGGGCAGGAGTTTACACTTATTCTGTTTGGCACCTCATCTTGATAGTTCCAGTTTAGCTTTCAAGCCTGCTGAGATCTTTTGGAAACTAATTCTGGTTTCCGGAGCGTTCACTGTCCCTACCAACTTCATGACAGCGGTAGATTTGATCAGTGTTTCATACCTTCCTCTGCTTCATCTAAAACCACTGATAAAAATGTCCAGCAGAGTAGAGAGGGTTGCAACCGAGCCCTGCATGTGGCACCACACACTTCAGCCTCATGTTGTTTAACAAATTAAGCCTACATAGCAGGTGCTCTGCAGAGTGCCGGATGCCTACAGGAAGACAGAAGACACCAATAAATAGATTCCTGCTGTGATGGGTGCTCTAGTAGTTCAAATGCTTTTGCCTTGCATTCAGGGCTGCTTCTGTCCTGCCTGTGGTCATTAAAAGTGCAAGCTGGGGAATCAGCTTTCTGGGTTTGGTCCTGGCTCTGCCACTCTACAATCTATGCAATGTCTTTATGTTTCATTTTATACAAACATGTATAAAGTGGGGATGAGAATAACCTTTATACCGTGGTGTTATGGTGTGGATTAAATGAGTTAATGTAAGTAAAACTCTTAGATCAGTCCCTGGAATATAGTATGTATTCTAAACAAGTTAGTTATCATTAGTTTTTATTAGTTATAATTTTCTGTCCTGGACAAGCCATGCTCAGTCCTGCTTTGGGGCCTCAGCTCCCTTAGTTTTGCCTTCTCTTAGTCTGTGGAAGTCCTTGAAGGCCCAAAACAGGCCTCCTCTCCCTGATTTCTCATGTTTTCAGCTTCTCATTTTGCATCTGCTCTTAGTATCTTATATTGGAGGCAGGGACCACAGTGGAGAACCAGCATTGTTGGGTTTCACCTTGGCTCTGTGCTGCCTGGAGGAGAGACCTAGGACAAGATTCTGATCTGCAAAATGGGGGATAATCACAGCTGCCACATAAGACGTGGCCAGGGCCAAGTGAGGCAAAGTAGGTGAAAGCTCCTGCACTTAGTAGGCGTATGCATACGGCCTGACTTCCAGTAAAACCCCTGTTAAGTGCATGGCACTTGCTGCTTCTCCATGTTTCTGTGCTCTAGCAGATAACAAAGAAGGCCCAGGCTCCTTCAGGGCACTTCTGGAGGGCCTGGCCCTGCTCCTGGAGCCCTAGGGCAGGAATTCCCTCGGTTTATTCATCTATGGAATGGGGACACCTAATTGGTGCTCCCAGATGCTATCTTGGGCTCACTGAACTCGGCTTAGTTCCCGAGCCTCAGTTCATACTCAACAGTAGGACCTAAAGGAGCACCTATAAGGGACGTGGTGGTTGTAACCCTAATTTAGAAAAATCTTTTGAGCATGCCTGGTCCTGTGGAGGGTTGGGGTTCCAGAGCCAGGGGCTCAGCCCTTGGAAAGCCCCCAGAGAGTCCAGAAGTGTTGTCACCTGAGAGGGGGCTGGAAAGCGGGGCGGGATCCTCTGCGAGCTCTGGACGCGGGAACAATGGGTGGGCGTCGGCCAGGTCCAGGCTGGAGGTTGACTAGGCCGGCGAGCTGGGCGCCGGGCCGCGGGGTTAGCCCGGGGCACCGGGCCGAGAGCCGAGGCGTCTAAGCCAGGGAAAACCGAGGTCCGCGCTGGCAGGGAACCCGGGAGGAGGTGTGGGCGGGGCCCGAGCCCACCGGGCTGGGACCGTGAGGGCGAGGAAACCCTGGGTGGGGTCGCCCCTTCCTCTTCGCCAGGCCGCTTGCCCCGGGCCTCTGAGCTCCGCGGCAGCTCGGGTAGGCGCCGGGCCCACGTGGGGAAGCGGGCGGCGGACCCCAGCACCAGGCGGGCTCTCGGGGCTCAGCCGCCTCCTCTGCTCCCCTCCCCGGGGACCGGCACGGCTCCT
>NW_007726114.1:913230-916526 GCF_000696425.1 Galeopterus variegatus | reverse complement strand
TAGCCCGGCCCGCCGCCCTCCTCAGGGCCCCGGGCACCCCGCCGCGTCGGAGCTCGCGTGTGCGTATGGAGTGATCGCCAGAGCGGGGGGACGGGCTCGGTCCCCGATCCTCCAGTATTGACAGGCCGGCCGGCAGGCTCCAGGGCGCGGGCGTCGATGCCTGGAGCCCGGGGCTTCGATTCGTGCGTTTCGGTACTGGCGCGGGTGTGTGTGTCCGGGTCCACGTCTCCGGGTGTGTGTTGAGTGTGAGTGCGCGTGTACCCGTGAATCTGTGCAAGTGGATGCTCGGTGTGTGCGCTGGGTGTGTATGTGTGTGTATAAGGGTGTGTGCCCTTACGTCTCCGCGCGTTTGGACGGGGTGGTGTGTGCTATCTGGGTGAGAGTGTGTGTGTCTGCTTGTGTCTATGAATGTGCCTGTGAGAGGGTGTGTCCGAATGTGTAGCAGTGTGTGTACAGCTGGATGAGGGTGTGTGTCAGTGGCTTCGCTTGTGACTGGAGCCTGTGGCGGGGTGTGTGTGTGCGCGCGCGCGCCACTGTGACTCCCGTGTGTGCGCGTGTGAGGGCGGGTGTGCACCCGCTTAGCCCCCGTGTGCGTGTGTGCGGCTTTGTCTCTGCACTGCCGGGAGGAAGGGGTGGGGGCGGCGGCCGAGGCGCTGCTGTCGCCGGGAGCCGGGTACCTGGCTGGGGCGGTGGGTGGCGGCGGCGGCGGGGGCGTCCCCGCTGGGCGGAGACTCCCTGCTGGCAGGTGGGTGACCACACCCCGGGGGCCAGAGGGAGCTGGGATGACAGCGGAACCCGAGTTCAGAGCTGAGCTGGAGCGGAGGGCTTGTCCTTCCTGAAGCCCGGGACGGGAGGGGGGGGCGTGTGTATGTGGTGGGGGGCGTGTGTATGTGGTGGGGGGAGTGGCAGCGACAGCGGACTCCAGGTTGGTGACCCAGCCGGCTCAGGAATCCATTTCCTGTCCGATGACCGACTGTCGTCCAGGGCCAGACACAGCTTGGCCAAGTCAGCTGCACTCCCACCCTCACCCACCGCAGCTCAGGTGCCCTGAAAAGACTAGGAGGGAGGACCCCTCTCTTAAAGGGCTAGAGCCCCCCACTCCAAAGAATCCTCCCCTTAGGAGATGTCTCTGGGTGTGTCTGCACCCCTTTCTCCATGTATTGGTGTGTGCATGCTTTTCTAGATCTGTAGTCTGTGTGCATGTGTGTGTTCTCCCTGTGTACTTGTATTTCCTGTGCATTTGGGTGCATAGGTGTGTTTTACCAATGAAGAGTGAATAATGTATCTCTTGATACGTATGTGCTTTGATAAGTTCTGGTATATTTGTTTTTATGTATGTATAACTGTTTATGTATTAGTGAGTCTGTGCGTGTGGGTTTGCAAGAGAAGTGGCATTTTGCTGCCAACTGGAATAGGATTGGAAAATTCTGTCCAAGGCCACTCTATTTTAGAAAAAACTGTGAAAAGGAAGTTTGGGAATTGAGTCCCTGGCTTCATGGCTTCCAGATACTGGTACTGAAATGTAGGTAGATTGGTATTTGACTGGGATACAAGGATAGAGAGAAACTGAGAATCTTATAGGAGGAAGGAATTGTTCTGGGAGAAGGATATCCAAGTGCAAGAATTCTTCCTTCAGTTCCAGTTCTTCCCTGTAACTTCACCTCCCCCTTTGCTGCTTGGCTTGCCAGGATAAAGTGCACAGGATTTGGAGTGTGAAGGGAAGGAGCTGAGAGTATAAAAGGAAGGAAGGTGGATGGGTGATAGGATTGGGGGCCAACAGCAGATTTCTGCAATTCTTAAAATGTTTTCCTGACAGAGGCAGCAGAGGCTGGGGAAAGCTGGGCTTGTCGTCTCCTTCCCTGAGTCCCAGGACATGGGAGAGTCTCTGGCCTGGGGCTCAGGAACCCTGGAATCTGGTCCAGGGGTCTCCTTTTGACTTTGATCAAACCCTTTACGTGTTTATCTGTTCACTCACCACATTTTTATTAAGCCTCTCTTATGTAATAAAAGAGTCTAAACTCCCTAAGCCTCTGTCTCCCTGGCTGGACAGCTAGTGGGCTGGATTTGGGGACTTTGAGGCTCCTTCCCTTACTCAGAGTGCTAGAGTTTGTCACATTGTTGTCCAGACTTAGGAATCCACCTTTCTAGCCCCCAAGGATCCTGGCCATGGTCCCCACTGACCGCTTCCCCCAAACTTCCCTATACACTCTAGTCTACAGCAATGATTCTCAAAGTGTGGTTACCTCACCAGCAGCAGGGCCACCTGGGAGTTTGTTAGAAATGCAAATTCTCGGGCAGGCCTGTGGCTCACTCGGGAGAGTGCGGTGCTGATAACACCAAGGCCACGGGTTCGGATCCCATATAGGGATGGCCGGTTAGCTCACTGGCTGAGCCTGGTGCTGACAACACCAAGTCAAGGGTTAAGATCCCCTTACGGGTCATCTTTTTTTTTTTTTTTTTTCCTTTTTGTCTTTTCGTGACCGGCAACGGGATTGCAACCCTTGGTGTCGCGCCCGCACCGCGCTCAACCAGTGAGCGGACCGGTCTTTATATGGGATCCGAACCCTCGGCGGGAGCGCCACCGGGCCAGCCCACCGGTCATCTTTAAAAAAAAAAAAAAAAGAAATGCAAATTCTTGGGTCTCCTGCTGGACCTACTGAATCAATAACTAGGGGTGGGACCCAGCAATCTGTGTTTTAACAAACACAGGTGATTCTGATGCTCTCTAGATCTCAAGAGAGGTACAGACTGGAGCCAGGAACCTTCTATAGGTTGAAACACCTGGAAAGACTCCCCTGTCTCTCACACATGAACCTGAAGTAGCCCTGAAGCCCCACCTGGTAGGTAGGGATTCTGGTTTCAAGTCCCAGGTCTTCCTTGTGATCTTTGACAAACCACTCCTTCACTGACTGATGCAATGACTCTTTGACAGTATTTGCTGTGGGCCAGGTTCTGAGCAAGGGGTTTCCCTGCTCTGCTCAGTTTCTCTAGTCCTTACCCTGACCTACAAGGCCCTGCAGGATCCAGTCCCTGCCTGCCTCTTGGGAAACCAGACTGTTTGGCCTTTTAGTTCATCCAGGCACAGTGGGCTGCTTTGCCTCTGGGATTTTACCCTTGCTGTTCCCTCTGTCTAGCACACTCTTCCCTGCTTCTTTTTTTTTTTTTTGGTCTTTTTTGTCTTTTTCCGTGTCTGGCAACGGATCGCAACCCTCAGTGTTGCCCCCGTACCGGACCGGGGACCGGCAACGGGATTGCAACCCTCAGTGTTGCTCCCGCACCTCGCTCAGCCAGTGAGC
>NW_007726114.1:899236-912279 GCF_000696425.1 Galeopterus variegatus | reverse complement strand
TGGGATCCGAACCCTCGGGTGGGAGCGCCGCTGCGCTTCCCAAGCGGCACACTTATCCAGTGCGCCACCGGGCCGGCCCCCCTGCTTCTTATCTTGGTTAACTTCCACTCCAGATTTCAGCTCAACAGTCACTTTCTCAAGGGGGCCTTTGCCATCTCCCTAGGCTGTCAGTTTTTTTCTGTTATACATTCTTAGAGTTCTCTGTGTCTCAGAACTTATGATAGTTTGTAATTACACATGAAGTTGTTTGTCTCCCCTCACTAGACTGTAAATGCCATGTGGGCAGGAACTCACTTACTGATCTTCCTAGTGTCCCACACCACACAGTGCCTGGCTTATGATTTATGTTCAATAAGTTTGTCAAATGAATTAAGTTATAAAATGGGAGATGGTACTAAATGATACCCAAAGTTTCCTCTCAAGCCATGATAATGTAGTATCCAAGCAGGCTGCAGACTTTTCTCAAGTAGATTTATCCATCTTTTTTTACTGCTGCATCTCTTGGCCTTAGATCTGAGCCCTTGCTATGTGCCCAGGCTCATCCACGCTGGGCTGTGCTCTAGGGGAGCCAGGAGAAAGCTTTTCAGGAGACACTGTCTAGCTTGTGTTCTATGTCTTCCTAGATTAGGATCCTGCAAAAATGAGAAGAAAAAAGAGCATTGAATAAAGAATCTAAAGATCTGGGTCCACACCTTGTTATGTTACTGTGGGCAAATCACTTTCTCTTTTTTGCATGTTTCATTTGCTGTAAAATGAAGGTGTTGGGATAGATGGTGTATTTAGTAGTGGTCACTAGCATTGGCTCTGGAGTCATTCTGGCTTTGGGTACACTTAAGCGAGTGATTTCATCTCTTCATTTCCTCACTGGTCAAACAGGACCAATAATAGTGTCTGTTGCATAGGATTGTTTTGAGAATTAAATGAGGTAATGTACTGGCTGAGCGCGGTGTGGGCGACACCAAGCCAAGGGCTGCGATCCCCTTACCAGTCACAAAAAGGACAAAAAAAAAAAAAAAATGAGGTAATGTACATGGAATGCTTAGCACGGTATGAACACATAGTAAACATTTGGTAAATGTTAGCTATTATTATGGCTACTCCACAATTCAGTTCAACATTCTTGAGTACCTTTATGTTGGGCCCTAGGCCTACAGAAATAGAAACCAATACAACAGTGTTCACAGGCTAAGGGGTGGGGGCAGACATGTAAATATGCCATACCACAAGGACAATGTACGGGGTGCCAGGGTGTAGCTATTTATGGAAGAAAAGTTTTCACAGAGGAGAGAGATGTGTTTTGGGTGAATTTGATCTTCCAGGTATTTGGAACAGCATGTGTAAAGGCAGCATGGCTTGTTACGGAAACCCCAAATAGCTCCCTGTGGTTGGAGCAGAAAGTGGCAAGTGGTGGGGACAGGTTTGGTAAGTGGAAGATAAGGCTGAGGGGAAGGTTAGGGCCAGATCTGGCACAGGCCAAAGAGCTTGACCAAGTCCCACAGGTGGTAGGGAGCTACGGAAGAGGATTAAGCCAACCAGGAAGGATCAGATTTGCATTACAAAAACAGCTCTCCAGGTGGTGGTAGAGGGTGGCCAGGTAGAAGGGGAGGACTGTAGACCAGGAGACCTGAGCACAGAGGCTGCTAAATGAGCTCAATAGGAAGCCCCTGTGGGGGTGGATAGAGGCCTAGAACACCAAGAAGCACAATTGATGGTCTTCAGGCCAACCTGGCCTGGGAAAGTGAAGGAGAGGCAAGAATGACTTCTCACGGGCCTCCAGGCCCCCTTTAACCTCCATGCCTGCCTAATGAGTGAGAATCTGAAAACCGGAGTTGGAGTCCCAGGTCTGCTACTCACAGATGCACCATGTATTAACTTCTTGGATCTGCTGTAATGACGTACCACAAACTGGGGAGCTTAAAACCACAGAAATGTATTCTCTCACAGTTTTGGAGGCTAGAAGTCTAAAATCAATGTGTCAGCAAGGTTGGTTTCTTCTGGAGGCTCTGAGAGGGCAGACTGTTCCATGCCTCTCTCCTAGCTTCTAGAGTTGCCAGCAATCCTTGGTATTCCATGGCTTGTAACTGCATCTGCCTCTGTTGTCACATGGCTTTCTCCCTGTGTGTCCCTGTGTTGTTTTCTCTTCTTATAAGGGCACCAGTCATATTGGGTTTAGGACCCATCCTAATCCCTCATGACCTCATTTTAACTAATTACATCTGCAAGGACCCTATTTCCAAATAAGGTCACATTCTGTGGAGACATGACTTTGGGGGAGGGACACTACTCAACCCAGCACTTAGAGGAAGAGGCCCACAAGCCCAGGTCCAAATCCATGCTTTTCAACAGAGCAGCCATGAGCCTTGGGGGTAGATCAGATACTGTTTCTCAGCCTCGTTTTCTTCTATGAAAAGGGAACAGTAGCACCTACATCACAGTGTTGTGGTGGTGAGGCTTGATAAAGATAATAGAGATAAGCAGGCCTAGGGAGGGGGTACACAGTAGGCACTCAATAATTACTACTATCTCTTTGGCTCTGCCTTCTTTGTACTTAGTAGCGGGACAAGTCACTTCACCAATCACACTTCACTTTCCTCATTTGCCAAATGTGAACAGCCATCATCCAGTCCTACCTACCTTATGAGATTGGGAATCCCTGGAGATAACGCAAAAGCTCTTTGTAAATTGCTTAAAGGTTTGTTGCTGTGATTTTTAATTATAATCATCATCATAATAACCCTTAGCCATTGCTACATCCACTGCATTCTCAGCAGAGCCCCGCCCAGCCTGCCTCTCTCCTTAGGCAGGTCATCTTTACTCCTTTGTACTTAGAGACATCACAGGGAGTGTAGCTGCTGTCAGAGTTGGGAGGATCTTAGAGATGGTCCTTGTTGTTGCCCTCATTACCCTAAGGAGGGAAACTGATGCTCGGAAAGAAGAAGTGACCCCCAAGGTCACACAGCTGGTCAGTGGCAATTGGAACCCCTTGTTTCTGGCTCTTGTTAACAGCCCTAACAGTGCTTTTTCCCTAGTTACAACTTTAGCTCCAGAAGAAGGAACTTGGGACAAGTAGAGGCCTGGAGAGGACTCTGCAAAGGTCCTCAGAATCTCAAGAAAGGGGTCCCTTAGTCCTGAGTGAACAGGCAGTGCATCCGCAGGCTGAACAGGCAGTTTGTTTTGTTATCAGCCTGGCTGTGGCCATCTCTCCCTGCTATAGTGGGAGGAGGTCACCACTGGCTGGTGGCAGCAGCATGGGGAGCCAGAGCCTGGAGGTAACCGAGGCTTCAATGTCCTTTTGAAAGCTGGGGGTGGGGTGCTTCTGGGCAGGCAGGCCATGTCCTTCTAAGCCTTGCCTTGGTGGGTGTAGGAAAGGCTCTGGAAAGGAGAGAGGGCTTATCCTGTGCTGGCAGTTTCTGTCAAACTATCTTCCTCCCCCGCAAACTGAGAGAGCCAGGCCCCTCCTCAGCCTCTTGAGTCTCCTTCCTCTTCTCGATTTTTCTCTTGCTCCATTCTCTCTGTCTTCCCCTCATCCCTCTCCCCACCTCCTTTCCAGATTAGAGGTCTAAAGATAAAGTCTGCAGACCCACTTGAGGTGGTGCTTTTGGGGTTGCTTGGGGCCACCTAAGAATTAGAAAGCCTAGGTTCTCTTCTGCCAAGCCCCCAAGCACCCTTATAAACAACTGCTTATGATTATTGGCTTACCATGTGCCAGGCCCTGTGCTAAGTGCTTTACATGCCTTATGTCTTTTAATCTTTATAACTACCCAGCAAAGCAGAGATTACAATCCCCATTTTATTAAAGGAGGCTAAATAACTAGCCCCAGGCCTACTTAGTCCTCAGCCAGCTAGTGGCACAGCTGGGATTTAAATCCAGATCTGTCCAAAGCCCACTGGTACTCCTGAGTCTTATCTATACTGTCACCTATGGGACTTTTGAGAACATTTAAGGGTCCACAGAGGGGCATGCACTTGCTCAAATTCAGAGAATGAATTCTTGACTCAGAGAGCAGGGTCTCCAATCCAGGGCTCCTACCTCTCAGGCCTGTGCTCTGCTGCCCCCTCAGGGTCTGGCCTTCCTACAGCGTCCGCCCCCAGGGGTGGCCACAGCTCTCAGAGTTCTAGGCAGCTGCCCACCGGGGGGAGGGATCTGCATCAGGGGGAGATGACAGGGAAGGTCTGAAGTTACTTTGGTTTTTTCCTATCTCATTATTGTTTTGACATTGGCCACCTTAGTTTTTCATTGATTATTTTGTGTCTTCTAGTTAAAGAATCTTATCATCTGCAAAGAGCATTAGTTTTGTCTCCTCAGAAGGGTGCCTGGGGACTTGGAGATCCTCTGTCAGGCTTGGTGATGGGTGGAAGTCAGGAGGAAGTAGGGAGGAGGGCAGAGCCTGGGGCCAGGAGATCCAAGTTCAGAGGTACACTTCTACTAGAAAAGGAAAAGGAGGAAGCCAGATCTAGCCCTAGGGCCAGAGCAAGGGAGAAAGGGAAGGATAGGAAACCTCCTCTCACCCCAAGTTCAGCCCAGGAGTCCAGACTCCCTCCCAGGTAGGGCTGTTGATCTGAGTGTCACTTCAGAATCTGGGCAGCCATAGTTGCTTGCTGTGTCTCCGCCTACCCCCACCGTGACCATTATCTTGGTCAGCCTAGCCCAGCCTAGCCACCTGCCTGTCTGAGCAGGTGGTTCAACTAGAAGGGTCCTTGATGAAGGAGCAGTGGCTTTAAAACTTTTAGCCACAGAGCCCTCTTCTCTTTATAGGCTAGTAAGCAGAAATTCAATACGTGAGACACTAAAAGAGGAGCAGCTCAGCACCCCATCCCATCCCCCTACCTCCCAAAGGCCGGGATTCTCAAACTTTGCTCCCTCTTAGAGCAACAAAAAGAGAGCTTGCCAAAAACAAACAAACAAAAACCCCAAAACCAAAAACAAAACCGCACTCTTCTAGGACTTACTCCAGAGATTCAAATTCAGCTGCTGCATTGGAGGGTCAGGTCCTTGGAGGGGGCCCTGGAATCAGCCTGCTTTAACAGGCTCCCTGTCATGGTGATTGGGACAAAGATGATTCTCAGATTGCCCTTGGAGAATGCTGGTCTCAGATGTTCATGAATTTCTGAAACAGCATGCACAATTTTGAGAGCGTGTGGTGTTCCCAGGAGAGGATCCATAGGCACCATCTGAGTTTGTTTTTTTGTTTGTTTCTTTTTGGCAGCCGGCTAGTACAGAGATCTGAACCCTTGACCTTGGTGTTATCAGTACCACGCCCTAATTAAGTGAGCTAACAGCTAGCCCTCCCACCATTAGAGCTTAGAACCACCATCTTCAGAGTTGTTTTATGGAGTTGGAGCCTAAAATTGAGAGAAGGGTCATCAGGGAGCTAATGTCAAAGCCAGGTGGAGAAGGCTGGCCCCGTGCCTCTCAGTACATTACTGGCTTTGCTGAGGTGAAGGTGCTGAGGAAATGTAGACCAGTCCTTTCTTCTGTCTGGGTCTCAGTTTTTCCAGCTGTAAAATGGGGGTTAGACAGGATAATCCCAGGGTCCGGTGCAGCTTTGATCTGTAGTTCTGGAAGCCAGGTCTCCTGCTGCCCAGTCTACGTTCTCTGTCCCTTTCGTTTCTGCCTCCCCAGCTTCACCCACCTCTGGTGGGGCCACCCCCTTTAGCATCTTCAGAGATTCTGGACAGAGCCTGGATTCTGGCCCCTAGAGTCCCTCCTATCAAACCATATGCCCAAGTGCTCAGGCCCTTTCTCCCTTTCCATTCCCACTCACCATCAGTGAACTGTGTGTCTGTGAGTCTGGGGAAGCTCAAGGTGGCCTCTTCAGGGCTGGACACCTGGGTCAGAGCCAAGGGGAGGGCTGGGAGAACACATCTCCTGAGGCTCCTGGGACACGCCCAGGGCTTACCTATGTCTTTGCCCCAGCTGCCTCTGTTCTTCCCTGCCAGGAATGCCACCCCCTCCCTTCCCCAGTCACTGTTGAAATCCTGTCTGCCTTTTCAAGGCTCAGCTCAGATGCCAACCTCTGTCCCACAAAGCCTCATGAGCCCTCCCCCTACCCCCACAATGAGATTTGTCTTTACCTCCTCTGAATTCCCTTAGCGCCTTATCTGTTCCCCTCTGGGGACAACTTCTGCTTGGTCTTAGCTTTATCAGGGGAGGTGGCTGATCTCTCTCACTAGATTGGGAGCACGCAGCACTGCAATGTCTCATTCTTTGCGCCCCAGCACTTAGCACAGGGCTGTGCCTAATCGAGGCTTATTAAATTTTATTTGCAGAATCTGCCTCCATCCCTGGGCTGGGCTAGTTTCTTTGGAGGCCCTGTGGGGGCCTGTCACTGGCAGGCCACAATGTCTCACATATCCCCTCCTTTATTTGTGGATTGTGGGGGAGGCCAAATAGGGCAGTGGGTAAGAACTTAAATTCCAGTCTTGACTGCCATTTCCTGACTGTGTGATCTTGGGTAAGTCACTCACCCTCTCTGAGCCTCAATCTTCTCAGCCTAAAACAAAGAGGATGACAAGTGTATTGGGGGTTTGGGAGAATTAACTGAAAAGCTGTGTGCAAAATGCCAAGATAAAAGCATTGTAAAGAAATAAAAGGCAAGTAAATGATTACGACTTATTATTTTTTAGCTAATAGTTATTACAATTGTTGTTTCAGCAAACACCTACTATGTTCTGAGCATTGTTCCAGGGGGCCAGGGTGAGAGACAGAAAAAAAATTATTATAGGAGTTTCTTGGTCTCCATGGTCTTACGGTCAAATAGGGGCTGTAAGACTCTAATACAAGGAGTCAGAGCCTGGCAGAGGCAAGGTTTAGTGAGTTGAGGGGTGAATGGTCAGAGCAGATGCCTTGACATTTGAGTTGGATGGGTGACAGGTGTTCACTGTGGGGGATGGTGAAGTGGGGCATGTATTTGGAGAGTTGTGGGAAGGATGCTGAAGAACCACCACACAGAACAGCCTTAGGGTCAGCACCCTGATGGAAGGAGCGGTAGTGTCAAGCTTTGTTTTGCCAAGAAGAATTTGGGGGAGTGCTGGCTCATGAGAGAGAAGGTTGGGAAGGTGGGGCAGAAAGTGAGGGCATTATGGTGTGGGTCAAGGGGAGCCAGACTTCTAAGCAGGGGTGGGGAGGGGGGCTTTGTCCCTCTCTGCCCAGGCTTGAGCTGAGCATGGTTGAAGGTGGATCTCTTAATCAACCCCCTTCACCCCCTATTATACAGATGGAAAGCAGAAGCCAAGGACGGGGAGATCCTGTCCAAGAACATTGAGTGAACTGGCCCCCCAAGAGCTCTGGATGGGCTGTGGGCCCAGGTCTGTGTTAGGGGTTGGAGGAAGAAGGTGAGGAGGGGACCAGGAACCCGAGGAAGATGTAAATGGCAAGCAAACGTCAAATCAAAAGCAGTCTGTGTTGCCAGGGTGTGTGTGATCCCAGGTGAGTGGGATGTGAGTGGGCTGGAGCCGTCATCATTTCAGGCTTTCCTTCCGGAAAAGGAGAAAGGGCCACAAAGGTGGGAGCCAGGAGAATATTGGGTGTGGGGGAAATCAGGGGGTGGCCTGAGAAGAGGAGGTTGTTGCCAAGCAGCGAGAGACACGACTGTATTCAAGCAGCACAGGCACCCTAGCATCTGTGGGCCTGGTGCTGTACAGCCCTGGACTGTAGCGGTATCACCCCCATTGCAGGAAAGAAATGAGGACTCCTAAGGTTATAGCTAGGAGGAATAGAATCAGGAGTGGTGTCCAGGGCTGGGGGAACTTCAAAGCCATGTCCCTGGTGGCTGCTATCCCAATTCACGCAAGGTCCTGGGATCAAAGAGGTCAAGGAGGTGCCCAGCCCAGAGCAAGCCATCCTTTACCTTCCTTCACTTCTCCATCAGTCTGCCCATCTAGCTGGCATGTTTTATTCTGGTTTACTCCTGCCCCTTATTTGTTGGTTAAATTATTTATTGAGCACCTACTATGTGCCAGCACTGCCCCTGACCTCATGGAATTTATGCCATCACCCCTTAGCACAGAGGGAGGGATGGGAAGGAGGAGCTGAGGGGGCCGCTAGCCACCCCTTTCTCCCTTCACACCAACACCTCCTCCTTCTCAGCCTCTGTCCACTTCTAAATGCCCCTACCCTGAGATGGGACTTTTTGCTGGAACTACCTCCTGCTGAAATGGAAACCAATCAGAGTTAATTGTTAAACCTAATGACTGATGAAAGTTTCACCCTGCTGGGCTGTTGGCAGGGGGCTGAATGCCAGCTGTGCTCCCCAGGAGAGGGGCGTAGCCACGCAAGGTTTTCTGGCTTGTACCTGCCACCTTTTCCCTCCTTTGGAATCTGTCTCCAGGGTGGTCTCCTCTCCTCCCCAGGGGACAGGCTGCTACTAGGACCCTTTCCCCTGCCTCTAGCCAAGGTGACCCTGGGAGGTCAGTACTTGCTCTGGCCCTAGTCCAGGGGCCTCTGGGTGAGTGCTCTTGGGGGAGGTGCAGGGGAGGGCGTGGTACATAGCCCTGGGGACCCACCCAGAGGGCAGGCAGCCAGTGGACCTTGCTGTTTTTGCCTCCTGCTGGAGGAGGGTTGGAGGGCGGGAATAGTGCCACAGTGGCCTAAGCCCTGTACTCAGGACCTGCCCAGTGCAGTCCATGCTGTGCCTTTCTCTTGCTCTCCTGCCCTTTTAGCCTCTTCATTGGGTTTCCTGTTCTGGGCCATCATCTGCCATTAGACTGGAGGAAGAGGGCTCCCTGAGAATAGTGGCAAAGGCTTATTTCTTCTTCTAGAAGGCTGAGCCTCAGGACAGGCCCCTGCCAAGCTTTAGGGGCAGGGCTCAGGCTTCCAGTCAGCATACCCAATCAAAGCTGGGTGACCTTGGGCAGGTGGCCCAACTCTCTGAGCCACAGTGTCATCCTCTGAACAATGGGTACTGTGATCCCTTTGTTACCATCATTATGAATATAAAAGGCACCAAGAGTGGATATTAATGTTAGGCTCAGTAGGGGATTGTTGAATAAGTAGATACCATTCTATTCAGGTATGACTTTAGCTCAGAGGCTTAGCTCTAGGTGAGGGCCAAGGAGGCCACCAGCCACACTCTCAAGGACTTGACTGCAGAGCTGCTACTGCCCCATACAATAGCTACTAGCCACAGGTGGCTATTAAGCACTTGAAATTGTGGCTAGTACAACTGAGGAACTGAATTTTAAGTTTTATTTAATATTTAATTTTTTTTTTTTGTGACCGGTAAGGGGATTACAACCCTTGGCTTGGTGTCGCCCGTACCGCACTCAACCAATGAGCACACTGGCCATCCCTACATAGGATCCGAACCCGCAGCAGGAGCGCCGCTGCGCTCCCAGTGCCGCACTCTCCCAAGTGAGCCACGGGGTTGGCCCTTTAATATTTAATTTTATTTGATTTTAATTAATTTAAAAGAACACTCCAGTTATTGACAAACTTTCTTAATATGTTGAGAACTTAGATTCATGAGTATACTTTTTCAATTGTAAAGGCTAAGAGAATCTTAATATAAAAATTTACTGTCTGAATCAAAATGTTCTGTAAGTGTAAAATACACACTAGATTTAGAAGACTAAGTATTCAGTATTCTTTTATATTGATTCCGTGTTGAAATGGATATATTGGATTAAATAAATATATTATTAAAATTAATTTCACCCATTCCTTTGCACTTTTTAAAATGTGGCTACTGGAAAATTGTAAACTATACATGTGGCTTGAATTGTATTTCTATTGGACAGCACTGTTGTAGCCAGAGTTGAGTTGGACACATTCAAATGATACAAGATTATATGAAGACTAATTATTTGGTAGAGGTTTGGGGGTACATGAAGGCCAGATGTCCCCTACCCCACCCCCAGCCTCATGATGGAATGTTAACCCTGGATAATCCCATACCCTCAAGGATAAGATCAGGGCTTCTGATGGCAAATGAAGAAACTTCCTCTGGGTTCTCCTCTTGGCCACACCACTCACTTGCTCAGTGTGTGCCATGGGCACTTCACTTTGCTGAACTTTAGTCTGTCATTTACAAATTGAGACTAATGGTGATTGAGGGGATTCCCTGAGAAATAATCCAAGTGAAGCGTTTAGCATAGTGCCTGGCTCGCCAAAGCAGGCAAGTGTTAGCTGTGGGGTTGCTACTACTGTCGCATCTATCAGCTTGGATTCCGTTCTTCCATTTGTCTGAATGAGACATGGGCCAGAGCGAAGGGAGATGTTAAAAGAGCTTGAGGTTACTGGCCAGAAAAACAAAAGAGCTTGAGTGTGGGAGTTGGAATGGGGCTTGGGGGATGCTTTGTAAGAATCTTCAGGGGATTGCTTGCCTTTGAGGTAGCTCCTTGGCTCTTTCCTTCTGCAAGTGATCAGACAAAGCTAAGTTCCCATTTTACAGATAAAGAAGCTGAGGCCTGTTAAGGGAAAGTGATTTGGCTATGCCCGAATGCAGGTCTTCCCAACCCTATTGTGGTAATATTGGAGCCAATGTCACTAGGCCACCATTTGAGGTTGTAGGAGCTGGGTCTGACTAGGAATCAGAGCTTGTAAGGAATAGTTATTATTACTGTCTTATAATTGGAAGGGATCTTGACACCATTTAGAGCAGTCATCTCATTCTGGAGTTGGAGAGAGTGAGAGAGAGAGAAAGGAGAGAGAGAGAGAGAGAGAGAGAGAGAGAGAGAGAGAACGCACTTACACAGCAACTTGATGGCCAAGCTGGAACTGTTTCTGTTTGTTTAGACACTGCCCTCAGCTCAGCCCCAGCAGGATGGATGGCCCTGCATGTTAGACCCCTCTTCCCCTGCCCAGTCCCAAAAGAGGGTTCTGAGAAAGAGGCTTTTGTTTCACCAGATTGTTCTGGTTTCCTCTCAAGGTAGCTGCATGTGCACATGCTTACACACGTTACCCCCCCCACACACACACAGCACGCACACGCAGCCCATTGGCCCGATTTCCATTTGTCCCTGTTACAGGTTTAAAGGGCCCTGAAATCTGAAGCTTCTTCACACACATCTACTTTCTGGATATCCATGGGGAGACCATGGGCTTTTTCATCAAGGAGGCCTGGGTTCAAATCTCTCTTGTACCATTAATTTGCTCTGTGACCTTGGGCAAGTCACTTGGAATTTCTTAGCCTCAACTTTCTCACTTGAAAAGCAGGAACCAAAATGGAGTACATATAACCTGGTGGTTAAAAACGCAGGCTCTGGAGCCCAGATACCACTAATTCACTGTGTGGTCTTCAGTGAGTTATTCCACCTTTCTGGGTCTCAGTTTCCGCACCTGTAAATGGAAGCTACTGTCTCTTGGATGGTTGTGATAAGGCACTGTGCTGAGCTCTTCACAGGCATCATCTCATTGAAGCCTCCCACTAGCCCTGGCAGCAGACACTATTGCTCCTGTTTTCCAGGTGAGGAAGTAAAGTGAATTGGCCCAGGCCACATAGTTAGAAAGTGGTGGAGCCAGAATTCAAACTGTGTTTGTGTGACTCCAGAGCCCAAGCTCATAAACCACTGTATGTTCTCCCTATTTGCCTGATTCTCATGTTCTGTATGAAGTAGAAACACCTCGTTCCGAGTGTTAGTCTGGGGCACCTGAGGCTTCTCCCTCCGTCTATCCCACCCCATTGCATGCTATGCGGGGCCTGCAATTGGGGCTCAAAGAAGATGGAAAAGGTTCTTAAATACTCTGCGAGTGAGTCATACCAGAGCAGAATATTAATGCTAAATATTTATTTCACAGATGGGGAGACTGAGGCAAAAATAGGCCAGGTTGAGAGAGCAACGGGTTTGTTTTTTCCTGGTGCTGGAGACCACTAGTCTGACATGGAATGAGGCACCTTAGGGTAGGGGCCCCTGCTCCCCCATTCCCTTACATCCAGGCTGCCACCAAATTCTGTGGATACCACCATTTACGTATCTCTTGAGTCCATCCACTTCTGTCTCTTCTATAGCCATCCTAGTTTAGTCTGACAGTCATTCTAGTCTAATCCAACAATCATCCTAGTCGTACCTGACAATCAAAACAACCTCCTAACAGCTACTTCTATGGCTACTTTTACCCCTTTCCAGTCCATTCCGTACCCTGTAAGTCAGTGGTTTCCCATTGCTCTCAGAATAACAACCAGATCTTCACCTTGGCCTCCAAGGCCCTTCATGGCCTGGCCCCTGCTGGCCGCTTCAGCTTCATATTTGTTACTTTCTCTTTTGCTCTCTGCGACGTTCAGTCACATGGCCTTTGTGTTTAACAGGTTCAGCAACTTCCCTAAGTTTCCTCAGAGTCAGATGCCAGCTTCTCAATTTCTAGCACATGCTGGGCCCGTGAACTCAGTTCTGAGGCGCTGACACTGTTTCCTCCTTCTAGGTGCCTGACTGACGGACGTTCTTACCCCCAGGGAGCTGGTGTGGACAGAAGAGGGGTGAGTGTTCCAGAGGCACAGCCTTATTCTCCTTCTTCTGCTGAGGTTGGACAAAGAGGACTTCCAGGCCTTCAGGCTCTTGATTTTTTGAAGATGTTTGACTGCTGGGAAGGCATGAGGGTTTGTCTAGGCCACAGGTTTCTGGTGGGGTTGAAAAAGGGAGCAGTGCTGTGGGCCCTGCCTGGTTTTGTTTGTTTTGAGATATGGGCTGAAATGCATATTCATTGAGCACTATGTTAGACTGCGTGCTTTGCCTGTGTTGCTTATCCATGCCGCCGTGGCTGGCCATGGATGGTGCTGGGCCTGAAAACTGGGGCCGCTAGCCCTTTATCCTTGCTTTCTTTTGCTTAACCACTACTAGGGTGTAGACTAGATTCAGGGGAGGGTGTTTGCATTCTGGCTCTGCCACTCACAACTATGCACCTTTCTGTTGGCCTCAGGGTCATACGTACGTTGTCAGGGCACAGGGAAGTGGAAGGTAAGGTCAGGCTAAATGAATTGTTTTCAAACTTTTGGGCCGGCCAGGTGGCGCACTGCTACAGTGCGCCGCTTGGGAGCGCAGTGGCGCTCCCGCCGAGGGTTCGGATCCCACATACAGACCGGTTCCTGCTTACTGGCTGAGCGAGGTGC
>NW_007726114.1:879081-898803 GCF_000696425.1 Galeopterus variegatus | reverse complement strand
TGGGATTATTAGTAAGGCATGATTGCCAGGCCTGTCATGTTGTCATTCTAGAATCCTCTGGTTTTTAGTTTTGGTTGGATGTGAGGTACCTCTGTACTTCTAGGGGAACTCTCCATTGTGCGTATGTATGTATGAATGTGTGTAGGGATCAGGGGCTCTGGAAAATGGGGCAGGGCTGAGCTATCCAGGGGCAGGTAGAATGAATGGTGAAAAGAATTAGGAGCACATTGCTTCTGTGGGTGGCGGGGGTAGGGATGGCTTTAGCTCCAGTTAAAAGGAGTGATTTGGCTCCTTCCTGCCAGTGCATGGGCCCCACGGAGATCTCTGGGCAGGAAGCACTGGGAACAAGGAATCCTCTGTCCACAGCCACAGCACAGCCAGGACAGAGGAGGTGGATTAGGAGTTCCCAGGAGGGGGCCTGCCCAGCCTTTCCCTGACATTTGGGCAATGTGTTGGGAAAGGGGAACTTCGTGTGTGCATGGGAGAGTTGGGGCTCGGTAAAGGGGAGGTAGAGCTTAGTTCATACATTTATTCCACATGTTCTTCAGGCTTCCTGAAGCCCTCCAAGGAGCCAGGCTCAGAGGCAGGTGCCTCTGTAGGGGTCAGAGCCAAGAAAGATGAGACTCTGGGTATTAACCACCATCAGTTTACTGAAGCACATAGAAAATGTGAGAGAGAACAGATTTTCACAGGCAGCCTGATAGTCCAAAGCCATTTGGCCTGCAAGTCCAAAGCCCCACGTTCAAGTCCTTGCTCTGCAGCCTTGGCCTCATTACTTCACTTTTCCAAGCTTTAATTTCCTCTTCTGTAAAATGTAGATGAACACATCAGCCCTAGCTACTTCTTAGTGCTATTCTGAGTGTCAAAGTCCAAAGCCCCACGTTCAAGTCCTTGCTCTGCAGCCTTGGCCTCATTACTTCACTTTTCCGAGCTTTAATTTCCTCTTCTGTAAAATGTAGATGAACACATCAGCCCTAGCTACTTCTTAGTGCTATTCTGAGTGTCAGTTAGAAGAGGGTTTTAAAAATCTTTTTGTGCAGCAGAATTACAATATGTAAGCATTTGTAACAGAACTGGTCTGGTTGAATGGGGAGTGGGGTTACCCAGAATCTTGCCCTCCTTATTGCCCTTTGTTCCTTGGTTACTTTTAGAGGTACCTCTGCAGATTGCCAGGGCTCCAGGAAGAGGTGTGCAAAGACCACTGGGTTAGAATAATTCTTGAGAACACGTTTTGCACTGTCTATTGCAGCCCCGATGATAAAGATTGTGTCATACACAGAAGAACAGTTATAATACTGGCTTCTGCCTGGCCTTGCCCATGACCAGCACAGACTTTATCTTGGTTATCCTGGGGCAGTTCATAGGATTGAAGGATGAGGGATCAGTTCAACTTTCTGTCTCTCCCATCACTGCTTTTCTATCCCCTTTAAGCTGTCCACTGCCCCAGCTTAGCAACCTAAACAGAAAGAAGAGACTCTTTTTTGTCTAGGATCTATATATCAATCCGAGGGAAGGACTCAGACTGGGTTAATCATTGTTGCTGGGAGAACAGGGATATTCTAAATGGCCAGGCCTGTCTAGGTCAGGTGTCTACGCACGTAGCTAATGGAGGGGCAGGGCTACACCAGACAAAGGGGGAATGGAAGGCTGCTGGGCAGACAGACCAGGAGAACACACTAGGATGTTAGTAGATTTCTGAGTTTTTGGAGAATGAACAGCTCATAGGCCTGCAAGAGGCCGTATCTTCCCTCTTCAGTAATAGTAGTACAGATAACATCAGTGATAACAATAACTAATGTTTACTGAATTGCTCTCCCTGTGTTGGGAATGTTCTATTGCTTTACATGTGTTATTTCATTTAATCCTCATGACAGTCCTTTGGGTAGTAACTATTATTACTATTATCATCCTCATTTTATAGATGAGGAAACGTAGGCAGAGCTAAGTTAAGGCCCCACACTAAGTAAGAGGAGCTGGGATTTAAGCCCACTGGCTTCAGAGCCCATGCTCTGACCACTGTCTCCTGCTTCTGTTTGGTGGGCCAAGTGGCCATCCTGCATCTGCTTGCTTGCTGCTCTGTCGCACAGAGCTCACGACCTGCAGAGGCAGCCCGGGTCCAGGTTGCACTGCTCTGCCTATAGGAAAGAGCTTCCTTATGCTGTGCACGGATCTGCCTCTATACAAATTCATCCATCCAGCTCTGTGTTAGGGGTTTCAGGAGATGTAAAGAAAAGTCATCCATGAATCTTCCTGAAAGTTCTCCATAACCAATAAGTCATGTTACTGACTTTGTGCCAGGTTCCATGCTGAACACTTTATGTGCATTATCTCATTCAATTGTGACAATATCTCTATAGAGTAAGTACTGTTATTGCCCTCATTTTCCAGAAGAAACTGAGGCTTGGAGGGGATAAATGCCTTACCCTGGGTCACATGGCTAAGAAACTTCAAAGCTGGTGTTGGAGTTTAGGTCTGCTGGAGCTCCGGAGCCTGTGCTAGAAACCACTGCAGTCACCTGTTTCCCTTAGAAGGGAATAAACTTGTGCAGGTGTGACTGTGACATAGCAGCATGCAAATGCCATTGGGAGGGACAGGAAAATTGCACCTGAAGTTCAGAGGAGAGGGATCAGGGAATCAGTGGGGAGAGGGAGCATTTGATCTAGGTTGAAGGAAGTCGTTTGATTCAGGGAGTGCTCTCCAGGAGGAGGGAGCTGCCTGAAAAAAGGCGTGGAAAGGAGAAGGAGGGGTAGTTAAATTTGGCCAGGACTAAAGGGCTGGGGTGGGGGTGGGGGTGGGGAATGGGGGGAGGGCTGTGGCTAGATGTGCTTTCAGGGCCCACAGAAGGGACCTCCTCTTTCCATACTAGTCTCTTCAGAGATGTGAAGAGGTATGATCTTCTCCAGCAGACCACAGGTACCCAGGTCCTTCCTTTCCTCCCCAGATGTGAGGAGGGCAGTCCCCATTGGGATGATGGATAAGGGCAGCAACAGATGTCAGTTTTTCATTCCCCTCCTCCTGATGGTGAATGGAGAGAAAAGTTCTCCCCTTTGGTCTATTGCCCAGGGATCAGCCCTTCCTCCAAACAGCACAGAGCTCCAGGAACCAGAATGGTTTCTAGCAGCCCTGGTGAGAGAGAGGGTTCCCCATGTCCTCCCTGGACAGTGGGCTGAATCTCCTGGCTCTAACTCACAGAGGGGCTTCTTTCTCCCATACGCCCCACCCCCGGGTAATCTCATCCACTTTGTCAGAAGGTGGATAATGCCCCTGTAGACCTAGGTTCTGTCTCTAAAGTGCCTTTGGATTTTTCTCCAAACAACTTAGGTGGAAAATTGGGGAAAGGGTATGACATTACTGTGGAGAGCCCACTTGTATCAAAGGATGGAAGTATGGCAATCATATTTATTGAGCTGGACTCAGCATGGCAGGGGCTATATCACTCCATTTTACAGATGAAGAAGCTGAGGTTCAGAGGAGGAAAATGCCACAGTAAAGTTGTCACAAGAAAAGTGGCTGTGTCATTGTCCCCTAAAGAATGGATATAAGTGTGGGACTCAATGGGGAAAACTGCCTTTTCCCTCCCCTGCTCTTGTTCATTGATTCCTCCTCCTGTAGGAGTGGCTCTGAAATGCTGACTTTGGCTTCCCTGACTGCTTCCCAGCCTCTCCCCCACATGGTAGCAGAATATTCCCCCTGGCTTGCTGACTGCCTGAGAGCCAGAGGGGCTGCCTTTGGGGGGCCCAGGCCTCAGGAATGTTACCCAGGTAAGGCCCAGATGTCCATCATTCCTCTGTGTCTCCTACTGTCTCTGGATCCCCTGGATTTCTCCAGTCCTTGGAGGGATTCCAGCATTTCCATAAGATGAAAAGAGGCAGAGAATCTTTCATTGGGGGGTTCTTCAACCCCATGGCACTTATCTCCTGGCTCACCCCCCAGGAATAGAATCAAAGTTTCTTACATTTTTCCTATAAAGGGCTTTCCAATTCATCATCTCATCTGATTTTCCCCATAATACTGAGAGGTAAGGTAGGGAGGGAGGGTATAATTATCCCCATTTTGTGGGTGGGTTAAACTGAGGCTCAGAGGAGGTAAGAGACTTCTTCAAGGCCATGAGTGGCAGACAGAGCTAGAAGACAGAAACCAGTGTCCAGGAAATCTGATCTTTCTTCCCATTGCCCAGTGCTGACAGCTATTGGGGCACCCTGCAGGTTGGCCTCTTAGTTCCTCCCCACCTCCAGGATTCATTCCCTCTCTAGTCCAGCCAAGTGTGTGTGGGGGGGTCATTTCCCCAGTTCAGACCTCCCCAGGCTTCCTAAAGCCGACAGAATAAAGCCTCACTCACCAGTTCTGTATTTGAGAGCTCCCCAAATTCAGCCCCAAATTACTGTCCTTGCCTATCTTGGCTGACATAACAGGCCAGCCTTTTTCTTTCAACAGGGTGGACAAAATTAGCTGTTGGTTGGGAGGAGATCCTTCTGTGAAATGGAGGCATGAGTTTCAGACTGCTGCTCAGGGAGTGGATGGGTAAACTGAGGCCAGGGTCAGCACAATCACTGCATTCAGGACAGCTAGAGAGGCAAGATTAGGAAAAGGCTTGGGCTGGGCTGATGGGGTGGGCCCTTTTCCCAGGAAAATCTACAACTGTTTCACCAAGGGGAACATAGTGTGTACTAAGTGTTTACATTTTCTTCAGCTTCTGCCCTAGAGAAATTCTTCCAAGGGCACCCAGGGCTTTCCCAGAAAAGTGGCATCTGGGCCAAACAAGAACCTAAGGGTTCTTGGGTTCCTAAGGAGCACTGGGGGTTGCAGCTCAGCACTAGCTAAAAATAACTGGGATTCTGGAATTAGTGGTGATGGTTGCACAACTCTATAAATGTATTAAAAATTATTGGGGGAGGTGGCAGGGCTGACTGGTTGGTTAGAGTGCAATGTTGTCTTGACCTTGGTTGTAACACCAAGGTCAGGGGTTTGAATCCCCATATGGGCCAGCTGCCATAAAACAAAAACAAAAACAAAACAAACAAACAAAAACTATTGAATTGTGTACATTAAAGTGATAAATTTTATGGCATGTAAATTACATCTCCGTTTTTAAGAAAAGAATAACTGGGATCACATTAGAGCATGCCCCACACATGGTAGATGCTTAATAGATATTTGTTGGATAAATATCATTAACGACTATAACATTTTATAAAGCACATTTGTTTGATCCTCACAGCAGCCTTGAGGAGGAGGAGGCAGGGCAGGAGGAGGCAGGGCAAGAATGATCCCCATTTAACAGATAAAGAAACAGAGGCCTAGGAAGATTAAATGACTCCTCCAGGGCCATTGAATTAGAGTTTTATAGAGGTGGAATAGATATTTATGCCATCTCATCCAACCATGGACTCATTAAACAAACCTTGATCCAGCACCTCTTCTATAACTGTGCTACCACTGCAGATGCTAGGATAGTGATATCGATGTGTTGAGACCTCTCTCTCTCCTCCAGTGGTCTAGAGGGAGACTCAGATGAAAAGCCAAGCATTGAGAATATGATGTGTGATTGGTGCTGGGGGGGGAAGTGCAGGGGCTGTGGGTGTCCGAAGGATCCTTGACCAGGCCTGGGGAGAGCAGGGTGACTGACCAGGAGAATGATAGCTAACTGGGCCTGTGAGGAGATGAAACATGGCCACATAAAGAGCAAGATGGGCAGGGCAGGGTGTTTGTGGGCCTGTCCAGGAGGCCCTTGAATCCCGTGCTGATGTTAGGGCTGGCTTTGATTCAGAAGGGCTTGAGGAGTCACTGATAGATTTCGAGCAGGGGAGGGATAATGACAAATTGCCCACTGACCATGATCCAGGGCAAGCCCATCTTAGCCCACTCTTCAGGACCACCCTCCCTGCCCAGCTTCCTCCTCTGCACTCTCTGCACTGGTTGCACGGTGGGCCTGGGAAAGCCGAATTCGAGCCCAGATGTCTTGCCTCCTAGGCCAAGCTAGTCCTTACTTTACCGCCCTCCTCAGTTTGAGTCAGTTCCTGAAATTGCTGTCCTGGCCTTGGACTGGTCACAGGTGAGAAGCAGTCGTAACATTATTAATAGGAGCTAACATCCATTAAAACTGATGACCATTTATTGAGCCCCTACTTTATGCCAGGCATGGTCATGATTTATGTCTGTCTCACTTAATTTCATTTAACCCTCATCCTATGAGATAGGTAATAGTATTATTCCTAGCTGACAGTAAGGAAACTGAGGCACAGAAAGGTCTCATAATTTGCCCAAGTGTTGGTGGAGCTGGGATTCAATGCCAGAGGCTGCGCTGATCCTTTAACTACCAGGCTGCAGAGCACAAAGGAAGAAAGAAACACCCAATCTAGCTGGGCCACAGAGTTTTCCCCGACTGGTCATCAGGGAGTCATATAGACGAAAATATTACCAAGGGGAAAAAACTCAAACCTGCTCAAGATCAGAGATGAGAGGCAGGAAGGTCTGGAGGTGTCAGAGAAGTCTTCTTCAAGGAAGTGGGGTGAAAATGGACCCTGAGGTCATGCCAACTGTGATTCTGCAAGATCAAAGGGGAGTGCTATTGACCCCAGAGAGTTGGGTCAAGTCCCAGCTTGGCCACCTGCCAGCATTTGCCAGCTTGTGTGTGATCTTGAGCAAGTCATTTCCCCTCTATCAGCCTCGTGTTCTCATCTGTCCATAGGTACAAAGGTGGTCTCTGTTCTGGAGGCTCCCATCAGGCTTACACAAGGGTGCCTTGGGACTGGGGCATAGGACAAACCTCTGGCTGAGAATGGTGGGGCTTGTTTCAAAAGAAGCTCAGGGCCATACCCTGAGTGGTCTTGCCCAGGAAGTTAAACTAACCTTTATCTCATTTCGTACATGGGGAAAGACCCAGACTAGTTAAATAATTGGCTTGAGTTGTCAGCTGAAGACAGCCCTGGACGAAAGGGGGGAGATTCACGGTGGAAGGGGGCAGCATTATAAAATTACAATGAACAACACTGCCTTCTTCGCGTGTGTGTTATAAGAACCAAGTGTAGAGAAGGTCTCAGGAAAAGTCTGAAAGAATGACCTGGGCAGGTCCCTTTCCCTCCTCGGCCTCAGTTTCTCCCTCTGAATCTACTCTCTACAGTCCTTTGTATTCCTGCTATTCTATGATGAATGAGTTGAGACACATGGTTGCAAAGTTTTCCTGAGAGCTCAGTTTTCTCATTTATTAAATAGGGACAACAAGGGGCCGGCCTGTGTCTCACTTTGGAGAGTGTGGTGCTGATAACACCAAGGCCACGGGTTCAGATCCCTATATAGGGATGGCCAGTTAGCTCACTTGGGAGAGTGTGGTGCTGACAATACCAAGCCAAGGGTTAAGATCCCCTTACCAGTCATCTTTTTTTAAAAAAAAGAATCTACATACTGTATATATGTCCAACTATATGACATTATGGAAAAGGCAAACTATAGAGAAAGTAAAAAGATAAGTGGTTGCCAGAGGTTGGGGGAGATAAAGCACAGAGGATTTTTAGGGTGAAACTACTCTATATAGCACTATAAAAGTGAATACATGTCATTAAACATTTGTCCAAGCCCATAGAATATACAACACCAAAATTCATCTTTTTTAAATTAAAAAAAAAATAGGGACAGCAAAATCAGCCAGTTCTGTTCATCTTGAAGGTTACTACTGTGGTCAGGGAAGTGACCACATCACTTCAAGGTTATGTCAGGCTTTGGGAAATGGGGAATCACCTCAACAAGGTGATATGCTCCTCCCCTGGCAGTGGAATGAAGCTGAAAAGAGCTTAAGCTTCGACTCAGAAAAACCTGGGTGAGACCCCCACTCCATCACCTACTGTGTGAATTTGAACAAGATGATTCATTTCTCTATGCCTTAGTTTTATCAACTAACAATGGAGGCAATAATAATTCTTACTTCAGAGGTTGTAGAGCCCAAATGAGAGAATGCAGGCAACATGCTTAGCACTGTGCCTGGCACACAGTCGAGTGCTTGATAACTGGTAGGACTTGTTGAAAACATGGTGGTGATGATAATTGGCATTTAGAGATTGGGATGTGATGGGGGCCAGCCTGGCTAGTAATGGCAATGTCACCGTTATCAATAATTTCATATCTGTTTGGTACTTGATAGTTTACAAAGATATTCCAATCAATCGCTTTATGTGCCCTTCAGAGTACTCCTTAAGGGAGCTGGGAAAGGAGGTCACCATCTCCATTTTATAAATGTGGTCATGAGTCTTAAGAGAAGCCCACTGGCTTGTCCACAATTTCAGCTCAGGTCTTCATGATTTGGGAGGTCAGCTCCTGGCCAGAGGTGCTATAGGGATCATCCGCTGGGTCTGGCAGAATTAACAGGGAAGTGAGGGACAATCGTTACCGTTACTCACCCTGATTTTCACTCTGTAAATTTTGGAGAGTGAGTGAGCACAGAGTGACTGATCTGGTGACCTTGCCAAGTCACAGAAACACATGTAGGCCTTGAAAGCCATATATTCAGTGGGATTAGGAGCAATCTGTCTCTCACCTTTGGGCCCACGATCTTTTTTTTCTTATTTTTAAAAATATTTATTTATTATTTTTTTGCCTTCTTGTTTTTCTTATTTTTTATTTTGGGCCTAGGGTTTCTGATGCTCTAGGCCAAGTATCCCTGGTGTTCCAATATATCCTGGCTGGATCCTGAGCCCTGAACAGCAAGATTCATATTTTTTCTTTCTCTTCTGTTTCCTACTCCAAAAATGGATTTTCCCTTTAGTTGCTCCTCCACTGAGTTTTGATTTAGTGAACAAATTATCATTGAGTGCCTACCATACACGAGGCACTGTCCCATGTGTGGGGATAGAGGCAAGCAGGTAGACATATGCTATGGTCTGAATGTGTCTCCCCAAAATTCATGTGTTGAAATCCTAACCCCCAAGTTGATGGCATTAGGAGATGGGGCCTTTGGGAGATGATTAGGTTATGGAGGATCCCCTCTCATGAATGGGATGAGTGCCCTTATAAAAGAGATTCCAGGGCCGGCCCAGTGGCGCACTGCTACAGTGTGCCGCTTGGGAGCACAGCGGTGCTCCCGCTGAGGGTTCGGATCCCACATACAGACCGGCGGCTCACTGGCTGAGCGAGGTGCGGGCACAACACCGAGGGTTGCGATCCGTTGCCGGTCACGAAAAAAGACAAAAAGGAAAGAAAAAAAAAAAAAGAGATTCCAGAGAGCTAGTTCATCCCTTCTACCATGTGAGGACACTGGAAGGTGCCATCTATGAATCAGAAACCAAGCCCTCACCAAATCTGCTGGTGCTTTGATTTTGAATTTCCCAGCCTCCAGAACTGTGAGAAATAAATTTCTGTTGTTTAATAAGCCACCCAGTTTATGTTATTTTGTTATAGCAGCCCAAATGGGCTAAGACAATGCTTGATTGCTATTGAGTAGCAGTACTTCATACCATCCTTTGACAATTCCCAAGGAGTAGTAAGGAAGGTGTCTTTTGGTCTCTCTGTGAGATGAATGATTTTGAATGTGGAAAAATGCCTCTACTATCGGAGGTGGCATGTGCTGAGAGCCCTGGGCTGGGGGTCAGGCTTGGGCTGTGGTCCCACCTCTGCCATGGCCTTGCTGTGTAACATCAGGCCAGTCCTGCCTGAATAGTTCCTGACATTTGCAGGGCGCTTACCTGGCCCATGTGTCATGTGCTCACAGGAGCCCAGGCTGATGCCAAAGTCCCCCCCACTGCCTAGCAGTTGGCTCCTGGGTCTCGCAGGCCCTGGGAGTGATTTCTCATCGGGGTCCTGAGCACCAGGACAAAGTTGGGTAGGCACATCTGTTCCCCCAGACTCTGGCCTTAGGGGCCTCCTGCTGGTTTCTCCAGCTGGCACTAAAGCTGATAGAACAGGTTTCAGCAAGGCATCCCCTGAATACAGAAGCCAGGCATGACCAGCAGGAACCCTGCACTCTGGTGGGTCCTCATGCTTTCCTTCAGGCAGGAAGTGGGGAGGAGTGGGGGTGAGAGCAGACCTTCAGGGCACCCTGAAACTGTGTAGTTGACCTAGCCCCATCACAGGAAGGGTGGTGAAACCGAAGCCCGAGAAGGGCAGGTTTCCCCAAGTCTACGCCAAGTGTCCTGGAGCTGTGTTAGAACCCAGATCTCCTGACCCCTTCCTCAACAAGTGTGTTCTGTGTGCTCAGCTGTTTCCTGGGCCTTGCTCACTGAAGTGGGGGAGGGTAAAGGGTGGCGCATGTATACTTGGCCCTGCGCAGGGTGGCGTGACTTCATCCTGGTGCTATGGTGGGGAGGGGAGGAGTGTCTCTCTGTCAGTTTGTCATCTTTCTCTGCCTCCTTTATGTATCTCACATAAGTTCCTGGGTCTCCTGCCCAAGGGCGTGACTTCATCCTGGTGCTATGGTGGGGAGGGGAGGAGTGTCTCTCTGTCAGTTTGTCACCTTTCTCTGCCTCCTTTATGTATCTCAGATAAGTTCCTGGGTCTCCTGCCCAAGTGACACAGACAGCCAACAGGTTGAGTATCCAGAGCAGGAGGGGAAGTGGAGGGCAGGCTCTTGTGGGGACAGGAGGCCTGGTGAGTCCTGCTGTGCCTGATTCCCAGTGATGGAATGGCTCAGCTATGAGCTCAGCATTGAGCACCCATCCTATCCCCCGGCAGTGCCTATGTGGCCCAGGCTGGCAGGCTGAGCAGGAGCCTCTCTATGTCATCCCTGGCCCCTGGCTCCAGGTGTTTGCAGCCTCACCCACACCCTGCAGCTCTGGCCTCTGTCCCTTGGCCCTGGCACGGGGACTGGTTTGGCAGGTTTCACCACACCCATGAGCACTGCCATGGCTGGGGGCTGGGTGGGGCAGGCCTGAGGAGGCAGAGCTGCCCTGTTCTTGTCCCCTGCCCCCAAATCCCAGCTTCACCTCTGCTGCCTTTTCCACCGTTCTCAAGGGAGGCTGCCTGGGGAGGTGGAAAGTAGAAGCCACACAGACTTCTAGTCCTGGCACCACCGCTTACTTGTACATCATGCTTACTTTGTATGTGACCATAGCTCCCTTTTTTTTTTTTGGCGGCTGGCTGGTAGGGGGATCCAAACCCTTGACCTCGGTGTTATCAGCACCACAATCTACTAACTGAGCTAACTGGGCAGCCCCTTGGTATGTGACCATGGCAAGTCCTTTTCCCTTTTTGGACCTGTTTCCTCATCTGTACGCTGGGGCTTTGGGCTTAGTGATCCTCAAATAGCCACATTCTAGGACTCTAGTTAGAGCTCTGCCATTTTCTCTCCATCCCTGACTGCCTCAGGTTCCAGATGGGTAAAATGAGTGCCATGACCCTTGCTTGCTTCCTGGGGAATGTTGATAGGATCAGCTAACATCCTAGTAAGTATCCAGTCTCCATGGGAAATGTTTTCTATAGTCTGGCTTGCCCTTATCTGACTCAAGCAGAAGGAGAGTATAGTTAGAGATGAGGCCTTCTCTAGGCCCCCTCCCCCACTCCACTTAACCTTGAGCACATAACATACTGAGAACCAGGCTTTCTGAGCAGCTCTGTGATGGGGTCTGGAGGGAGGTAGAGAAGGGGAACCCAGGGGAAAATCCCCAGCACTTGCTGCCTCCTCTTCCTCCTGACCTTCAAATCAACCCAGGGTCCACTTCAGGGGAAGGGGAGAAGTCAGGAAAGTTCCAGCACTGCTGAAGCCCCATGTGACACTGGGCAAATAGTTCGCTGGACCACAGTTTCCCTATCTAACAGGGAAGAGTATACAGTTAGCACATCCTCAGAAAATTGAAGTTCTGACAAGGTACAGATCAGAAGAAAGAATGTGAATTAGATAAAGAGGGCACTCCCGGCCTGAGATGGGGGTAGAGAGAGAAGCAAAAAAGGAACAGGGTATTAACATTTGCTGAGCACCTGTGTGCCAGTGCTATTGCCAGTTACTTTTTTTTTTTTTGTGGCTGGCCGGTATGGGGATCCAAACCTTGGTGTTATCAGCACCATGCTCTCCCAAGTGAGCTAAGAGGCCAGCCTAATGCCAGTTACTTTGCATACATTACATACATGATCTGTGGTCTCAAGTCTCCTTTCAGAAAGTGGCAGCCCGAGTGATCCTTGTAAAACACAAATTTGACCATGTCCTCAGTGTCTTTGCTCTGCTCTTAGAATGAAACCTAAACTCCTTACTATGACCCGAAAGTCCTGAATGAGCTGGTTCCTGCCTTCCCTTCTCCAGCCGTGTATCTCCCCATTGATCATTTACTTTAGCCACAGAAGTCTTCTCTTTGTTCATTTAACAAATTATTTCTCACCTTAGGACCTTTACACATGTTCCCTCTGCTTAGAATTCTTTCTCTGGCTCTTTGCAGTCTTGACTCCTTCTTATCCTTCATGTCTCAGCTAATTAGGCCTCCCCCCTCCCCACTTTGCCCTGCTTTCTACCTCCGTCTCTTGATTCCTTCATAATGCTTGTCACAATTCATAGCTATTTGTATATATTTTTTAATGACATGTTCATCCTTTACTCCACATTGCATGGCACACAGTAGGTATTCAGTAGTTATTTACACAGTAAGTAAGCATTTGTTGGATGAATGAATGAATGAGTTGTAAGGAAATGAGAGTTCTGGGTGAGCGCCTGGTTTAGGGCATGGCTCTTAGTAGGTGCACAGTAAATGGTGGCTTTTAGTGAGAACCCACATGGCAGGGATGGCAAATGCCCCCCAACTTATTGTGTCTAGAGCATGCATGCGTGGGGGGTAGGGGATGCAGTGGGCACTTAAGGTTAAGAAGATGAGCTGGTGCCAGATGCTGGCAGTTCCTGATGCTCAGCCAAGGAGTTTAGACTTCCTGAAAGACAGTGGCTGGAAGCCATTGCTGGGCTATTAATATAACTATAAAGCTCTACTTCTGAGTGTGGGCTCAGCCTCTTTGTGTACTCAGGGGGCCATGTATAGTGGTGGGACAGGGTGGGGGGCAAACCCAGAGAGGAAGTCTGTGCCCTCACTGGTGTCATTCTCTGAGATGGGCTATTCCCACAGGACCAGAAGGAGGGAGCTGGGAGCGTGCTGTGTTTTCTGATCCCACATGGCTACTGCACTATTCCTAGGATCTGAGGATATGGGTGACCTAAGAATCAAGTGCTTGGATTTATATTTGGACCCCTCCTCTTATCAAGTGTATTAGTCTGTTTCTGTTGCTTATAACAAAATATATGGAACTGGGTGACCTATAAAGAAAACAAAATTTATTGCTTACTGTTTCTGAGGCTGGGAAGTCCAAAGTCCGGGGAACACATCTGGTGAGGGCCTTGGTGGTGGCGACAGCAATGCAGGGGTCTCACATGGTAGAAAATGGCAGAGCAGAGAGAGGGACTGACTGTTCATGCTCCCCTTTTAAAGCCCTCAGAACCACACCCCTGACCACCATTATTAATCCATTCACTGCCTTATGGTCCTGAAATCTAATCACCTCTTCAAGGCCCTACCCTTTAATTACCATAGTAGGATTTCCCACCCTCTTAACACTGTCACAGTGGGGACCAAGCCTCCAACACATTAAACTTTGGGGGGACAAAATTCAATCCATGATATCAACCATGTGACTTCTACCAGGTTCATTCACATCTTGATTCTGTTTCTTCATGTGTAAATAGACTGCAATCAGTACCTGCCTCATAGCGTCTAGGTGAGGATAAATGAGGTAGGACATGCAAAGGGCTTAGCAGAGGGCCTGGCACATAACGGAGTACTCCATAATGGTGAGCTGTAACCTTTCATTCTGCAGTGGGGGGTTCAGAAAGGGTTCCAGGTAGAGAGAACCACAAGTGCATAGACAAAAGTGCAGAGGCATGAAACAGGAGGGTGCTTTGGAGTGGCAGGAGTTTGCTGTGTGGGTTGGGAATGGCAAGAAGGAAAGTAGAGCAGCAGGTGGACCCAGATCCTGCAACTTGTGTGTATGGGCCCAGGAACTGGGACTTTATCTGGAGGGTGATGAGGACACTGTAGGGTGTTCGGTTGGGAATGATGTGATCAGGTTTCTAGCAGTGGGAGGATGGGTTGCAAGGGCAAGGCTGGAGGCTGGGAAACTAATGAGCAGCCTGTTGGTGTGGCCTAGCGAGAAGTTATGGGCCTAAAGTCAGACACGAGGAAGTGGAGAAGAGGAAACAGGTCAGAGTGAGCAAAGGGAGAGTGGACAGAGCCTGGGGCCTGATGAGTGGGGATGGGGAGGGGAAAGAAAGGAGCTGCATCCTCAATGGGTGGCTGAAGGGATTAGATTATAGAACTGAAATCAGGGACGATGCATGTGGGTTTTGATGTCAACAGTCTGATTTTTCTGGGACTTGAGGAGCTTCCTGAGAAACCTCTCTTTATCCCCCAACTCTCGGTGTGGAAAACCTTTCTAAAATCTGAGTGATTGACTACCCCCCAGTGACGAGGAGGACCCTCCGTGGGGACTCTGTGCATACCTCCTAGAGACTGGGCAAGGGGGTGGCAGCTGGGCCTGCAGGTGACAAAGCTGGGGATTTTATTTGGAAGCTGTTTTTCAAAGTCCATCAGTTTTCTTGTGATTTTCTTCAAAGTGTGCTCAAAGAGTCAATCCCAGTTAGTGGAATGTTTTGTGTATTCCAAAGCTCTGGAGCAGGGCTAGGCAACTTTTCAAAAGTAGTGTAAGGTAATCCTGCCCATTCCCTCTCCCCATTATTTTCCTGATGAGTGTGGACTGGGAGCTATTTTTCCAGTGAATCGGTCTTAGGTTTTCTAGTTTAATTTCCCTTACAAATAGGGGAAATGAGGCCCCAAGAGAAAGGGGATGAAACTTGCTCAGGTCCAATTGTGAATGATTGTCAGAGCTGGGCCTGGGCCCAGCTGCCTCACTCCAGCTACAGGCTCTCCCAAGGTGCTGCAGCTGTCAGTGCCTCTGCAGAGGAGTCTGGGGTGAAGTGATGAGCATCTGCACAGGCCCATGGCCCATCTCAGGGGCATTCACCTGTGGCAGTGGACCTCAGCAGACTGGAGAGGACTCAACTATTGTCCTAAGCCTCCAATTCCCAAGGCTCATCCATACCCCACCCCCCAATCTGAGATGGACCCAGAGGCATGACTGGAGGCTGGGGGCTAAAACTAAAAGGATTAGATTGGTTCCCCTCCTTATGAGAAAAGGAGAGGAAAGTCCTGTCTGGGTGAGGTTGAACACAGTCCACATTCCTACTCCAGCTGATAGCACTGCTGAGGAGATGCCTTTGTCTGTGTTGCCGGGGGAACCAAAGTTTCTGCCTCTTTCCGGGCCCCTGATTGGCTCCTGCTAGAGCTTGAGCATTACTGAATGGAAGGGCCTCCCTTCTGCCTACACCCTCCATGGGATGAGAGATAGAGCGAGGCTGAGGTCCTCATGGACCCTCAGAAGTGTCTGTGTTCCACCCTCTCAGCTCTAGAGTTGATGGGTCTCTTTGTTCATTCACTCATTCATTTATTCCAGGCAGCATCGGATCCAGGCCCTTCATTCTTCTATGTCCAGGAAAGCTAACCTAAGAGTCAAAGGATCTGCATTCTAATCCTGACATAGCCACAGACTTCTCCTGGGGCTTCAGTTTCTCTACCTGTAACAATGAAGTGATTGAGCTAATCTCTCTGGTCCTTCAAGCTCTGACTTCCCTGACCACACATCCCAAATCTTTTTCTCTCTGACCTTCCATAGCTCTCATCTAGCCTCTTGCAAGGCTTTTCTCTCTTCTAGGTTTCCTTGTAAGATACAGGTCAGGATGGGGGTTGCAACCAGCTTTTAGTATTGTTTTGTTTTTTCCCTAGGAAAGTTGTGCTCTCTGAAGCCTCTCTCCTAGAAGCCCCAAATCCTGCAGCCTCTCTTGTCCTCATCCCTTCCACCTGGACCCAAGCTCAGGGTAATAATCCCAGGATTATTGCCCCTTTCCTGCTAGAGGGTTGGGCTGGGCTATGTGCAGAGCAGAGCATGCTGGGATGGGAGGAGGCAGTTAGAAGAGCCCTGGAACTCAGCAGTCCTGGATTCTAGGCCTAACTTGACCACACGCTGGCTAGGTGACCTTGGGAGGGTGGTTCAGCTACAGTTTCCACATCTATGACACAGGAATAATGTTACCTCAGGGGGTTGTTGCCAAGGTTGAGTGAGATGACACGCCTGCCATACAGGAGGCACCAAGTCCCCTTCTCTGCTCTTTCTCCTAGAAAAGGCAGGGAGATGGGGAAAGTCCAGATTGAGGAGTGGCCCAAGGCTGCAGGACCTGTGGTGCTACCTGCCTGGCTTTAGATGCAGCTCATTACTGGCAGTGCCAAAAAACAGAGAGAAAAAAGTGTTGCCTTGGGTGGATGATGTCTGAGTGGGGGAAGTCGTGTGTCAGAGCTAATGTTTGAATAACACTTTTAAGATTCTCCAGGGACCTCAAATGAGGATTTTTCAGATGAGCTGAAAATGGAGCAAAGTAATGAGACTGAACTCACTGGCAGGAAAGAGGGCAGCCTAATATGTACTGGCCCTGTCTTGGCCCAGCGAAGCTCATTACTGCAGACTGACCTGGAGCATGACCCATACATTTGGGCTGTGGGCTGCAGTGAGCAATGTCAGCTTCCTTAGAATGGGGTGTAATGGAGGACATCTGGTAGTTACTCAGCTCTGCTTTCTTGTTGACTCACCAGATTGAGGGTCAGAGGCGGCTTCTTAGGTCATTGGCCTTCAGAGCTTGGTTTAGCTTTTAACGCTTTGACCCACCCTCCCTCCACCTCTGGGCTCTAGAATCAACAGCCTGGACTTGGTCACTGTATGTTATGGGTGTGGTGGGAGGCAGGGATGGGACATTGAAGTCAGACATGAATTGCTAGGGGACTTCTCTCCTTTGCTCAGGTTCACTGGGGGTCTGTGATGAGGTGGGCAGAGAGAGGGAGGAAGAGTAGGAGACAAAAGAAGGCTGGCGAGTATGTGGGGGGGTGGGTGAATATGTGTCATTGGGGATGTGACTCTGGGCATGCTGTGTAGCTGACGTGAAGGAGGTGCAGAATCTAAGGGACATGGCTCAAAGAGGCTGAAGATGGGCCCATGGAGTGAGTGCGTGTGTGCGTGCCTGCGTGCGTGCACACATGAGTGCACACGTGCGTTTGTGTGTGTGGCATATGTGTCCCCATGGAAGCACAGGTGGTAGAACTGGTGAATGGTGATGGACCAAGGGAGTCCTATCCTGAAGACACTGGGAAATTCCAACCAGGCCCTTCTGCCTGAGGCTTCCTCTGTTTTGCTTGGGCTGGGCTGGGTGTGGATGGTTGTGGGTGTGGTGCCTTAGTGTTTCTCCTGGGTGCCTGCTTTGAATTGTAAATGCTGCTCCTAGGGACACTGGTCATGGTAGAGGCACTCTTTCAGACTCCTCAGTGGTTAATGTGCAGGGGTCGGTCATTAGATCCTTCTTGGCACCTATTTGCATTGTGAATGCAGTTGGCGGGCATAGGAACAAGTGTCCAGTCACCAGTGGCTTCTGGGCCACCCAGACCCCAGGCTCAACACTCCTCTGAAGCCCTCTCTTTCCTTAGTCTCCAGGACACCATACCCTTCCTTCTGGATTTCCCACTACTTCTCTGGCTTGCTATCCTTTGCCTGTTCCTCCTCTCCTTGACTGCTCAGTGTGTATGTTCCTTAGGGCTTCATATATATGTGTATATATATATATATTTAATTACAAGAGTAATAACATGGCACAGAGATTTTGGAAAACAAAAGTAGGAAAAAAATGACTCCCGAGTATCACTGGGAGCTTGGCGTGTTTCCTTCCAACCTTCTTTCCTTTGCTCTCTTCTTGCATAGCCATAATCGTCCCTAGTGCACCTTCAGAGCTGTCCTATGTTCTTCACATGTTGATGTACTGGAAGTCGCCTTCTGTGTTGTTAGAGGATTCAACTAAATACATGACTGACTCGTGCCTTTTCCTGTTGATGGGCATTCAGGTTGTTTCCAGTTTGTGCTATTATGAATAACACTGCAATGAACATTGCATAAAATGCTCCTTCTGTATTTCAGATGGTGGCTCGTGGGATGAGGTTCCAGGAGGGGAATTCTGGGTCAAAGGCTGTGGTTGCCTTGCAGGTGCCCCATAAATCTTGCCAAAGTACTGTGCCAGTGCTATGTGGTTTCTCCAGTGTTCTGAATGAATGGGCAGGGACTGTTTTGATTTCTCTCAGGTCTGAAGAGTTCATTCCTTGTATGCAGGGGCTGTTCCAGATCATCCCATGTACTGCCCTGTCATTCATTGTAAGGTGGCAGGCAGGATAGGGCTGTAGAGTCAGGCTGCCTGGGTTCAAACCAGGCTCCTCTGTTAACCTCTTTGAATCTGTTTCCTCAGCTGCAAATTGGGCATCAGAGAGTGAGTCACCGCACAGGGTCCTCAGGAGGCCTTCTATCCATGTGAAGCTTGTAAGTACACAGATAGCACTTGATCCCAGCACTCAATACATGGTGAGCCGTGATGACAGTGGTGAAGCCCAGAGAGAGGAGGGGCCTGTTCTGTGACCACCTGGTAGAGCTGAAACCAGAATCCAGGCTTCTTGCTCTCTAGGTGGTATCTTTCCCTGATGCCAGGCTACCCCTGGGGATAGTGTGGGAGCTATAAGGTGGGGTCTTTCCCTTTCCTCCAAGGGCCATCCCCCTTTCCTGGAATGTACCCTCAATGGTATCTTTGGGGTAGAGCTTGGGCTGCCAGGCCAGGCCTCTTACCCAGAAGTATATTCAGGGGACATCTAGCCCCAAAGAGTTTCCCTGGTTGTCCCTTGAGGAGGGAGTTTCTCGAGGACATCGATCTGGAGGGAAAGATGGGCTCCAAGGATCCTTCCTGAGGCGGCTGTTAGTTTCCTAATGCTGCCCTAACAAATTATTACACACTAAGTGGCTTAAAACAATACAGATTTATTATCTTACAGTTCTGGAGCTCAGAAATCTGAAAATGGGCTTTATGGGTCTAAAATCAAGGTGTTGGCAGGGCTGCTGGAAGAGAATTTGTACCTTGCCTTTTCTGGCTTCTCCAAGCTACCCACATTCCTTGGTTCATGGCTCTCTTCCAGCAATGATAGCCCTTCAGCCTCTGCTTCTATCATCACATTGTCTTCTGACTCTTACTCCCCTGCCTCCTTCTTTCACATATAAGGACCCTTGTGATTACATTGGGCCCACTCGGATAATCCCAGGTCATCTCTCCATCTCAAAATCCTCCACTTAATCACATGTGCAAAGTCCCTTTTTGCCATGAGAGATAACATATTTACAGATTCTGGAAATGAGGACATGGATATCTTTGGGGGGCCATTATTCTGCCTACCACAGTGGCCAATACCAGGGGTCTCTCTGGATTAGTGGACCCCCAAGTCCTGCTTCAGTTGTACCACCAGCCTCCAAGGTGCAGAGAGGATTCAGGGAATGCAGGACGGATATGCTGTGGTTGGGCAGGGGCATAAGAGACTGTTCACCAAATTCTCCATGATGGGGTAGCTCCAAGGGGAGGCAGTGTATGTGACAGTGTGACAAAGGTGTTCAATGAAACAAACACTAGGGCCAGCCCGGTGGCGCACTGCTACAGTGCGCCGCTTGGGAGTGCGGCGGCGCTCCCGCCGAGGGTTCGGATCCCACATACAGACCGGCTGCTCACTGGCTGAGCGAGGTGCGGGCGCAACACCGAGGGTTGCGATCCCGTTGCTGGTCCCGGTCCGGTCTGGGCGCGACACTGAGGGTTGCAAT
>NW_007726114.1:874128-878870 GCF_000696425.1 Galeopterus variegatus | reverse complement strand
CTGGGCGCGACACTGAGGGTTGCAATCCGTTGCCGGTCACGAAAAAAGACAAAAAAAGGAAAAAAAAAAAAAAAAAAAAAAGAAACAAACACTAGAGAACATAACCCCTGGCCTTCAGCGTTAGGACCTGTAGGTGTGGGACCCACTGTGACGCACTGCCACAGGAAGCCAAGTGCCCTTTCTGTACAGCACCGTTGTGTGTGTATGTGTGTTTATGTATGTGTGCACTCATCTGCGTCTCTTCATGAATACTCTTGGGGGAGGGCAAGGAACAACTCTTTTAAAAAGGCCTTTTCTGCTCTTGTTCTAAGGAAAATAATTACACAAGTGACTAAGTTTATCCCTAATTATGTAATTACTTTATTATGTAGCTGGTGAGAGGGCCCGGCTGTGCCTACGGCGCCACTCTGGCTGCTGGCCCAGCTAGCCTGGTCTGCCAACAGAGCCCCTCCCTGTTTCTGGCCTGGACCCCATGAGGGCAAGATTGTTCCAGTTCCATTCTGGCTGAGGCCACCTTTGGTATTTGGGGCCTGAAAGTCCACTCTCCTTTTCCCCCAAATCCACACACAAACACGGCTACTTGGAGAGTAAGAGCTTGTGCTTATGGAATTAAGTCAGTAAAAGTCAAGAGATCTGGGTTCTAGTTCTGCTTTCTCATTAACTGGCTCTATGACCTTGAACAAGTCATTTCTCTTTAGGTCTCAAATCTGTTGTTTGTAAAATGGGGACCTTGCTAGCTTTGACATTCCGTGATTCCATGAAGGGAACCAAGAGCTAGAGTTTGAGACTTAGGTAACTTCTTTCTCCCTGCTGAAAACATACCCCAATCACAGCATTAAAGATAGTAGCAGGGGCCGGCCCCATGGTGCACTTGGGAGAGTGCAGCGCTGGGAGCTCAGCGATGCTCCCGCCGCGGGTTCGGATCCTATATAGGACTGGCCAGTGCGCTCACTGGCTGAGCGCGGGGCAGGCGACGCCCCACCAAGGGTTGCGATCCCCTTACCGGTCACGAAAAAGACAAAAAAAAAAAAAAAAGATAGTAGCAGTAGCAATAGCTATCATTTATTGAATGTTTACTCCATAGTGAGCATTGTAACAGCTTCTTTATTTATACGCTTGGCCCTCCATATCTGTGGGTTTCACATCCATGGTCCAACCAACCACAGATTAAATTTTTTTTAAAAAATTGCATCTGTACTGAAAATGTACAGACTTTTTTTCTTATCATTATTCCCTTAATATGGTATAACAACTATTTACATAGCATTTACATTGTATTAGGTATTATAAGTAATCTAGAGATGGTTTAAAGTATATGGGAAGATGTGCATATGTTATATGCAAATACTATGCCATTTTATGTTAGGGACTTGAGCATCCGTGGATTTGGGTATCTGAGAAGCTTCTGGAACTAATCCCCAATGGATACCGAGGGAAGACTTTATTTCTCTCATTCTGTACTCAAATGATTAATTGAGGCAGTCTTTACAGAAGAGAGAAGTGAAGCGGTGATTGATAAAGTGACTTCCTCGTTGAGTGGCAGAGCTAGGATTGTGGCCTCTGCCCCCATTGTCTTCCTCTCCTATAGAAATAAATGGAAGGCCACTCAACTAGGAAGTGGTGGGGTTGGGATTTGAACCCAGGACTGTCTTTTCCCAAATTTCTTGCCCTTTCCCAAATTTCTTGCCCTTTCCATAGGCTACCTCCCAGAAGTAGGCTTATAGGGGATGACTAAACTTTTGAAATTTGAATATATAAACTTAAACTTGATACAACAAAAAATAGGGATGGCGACATAAATTGGAAACTACAGTAGACCAGGGAATTGGGTGATGCAAGGTTGTGTTCTAGCTTTGCTGCTGGCTCAGTGTGAACTTAAGCAGGTTCCCATTATCTCTAGGCCTCAGTGTTCCCATCTATATGAGGGGAGGGATTAAGATAGTTTCTGAAGGCCTTCTTGATGTGCTGAGTCTAAGTCACCCGGTCCGAGGAGGTGCTCTGGGGCAGGGGGTCGGCTTACAGGGAAGGCCAGTGGGTAGTGAGTTGGCAGCCCTGGTTTTTCTATTATGGTCACCCCCATGAAAACACAGGCTGCTTAGACTGTGTTCCATGGAGCATCTGCAGAATAGCTTACCCCAGCCATGGAGCTGTGAACAGAGAGTGGAGGAAGTCATTTCCAGGCAGTTCCTGCTGCTCCTGCAAGGCTACTGCCCAATCTGGGCTCTTAGCTCTCTCAGGTGTTTATGTCTGGCATCTGCCTTGCTCTAAAGACTGTATTGGACCAGTAAAGCACAAGCAATATGTCAAGTCTGTCTGTGGGGGTCTGTGGAAGGTACCTAGAGGCCTAAGCATAATGAATAATAAAAGCTACTTTGTGTTTTCTAGCACTACTACCCGCAATGCACTTTCCTTGCAGTCTTACATTTAATTCTCTTAAAGCCATATGAGGTAGGTGTTATGACCATTCCCACTCTGAAACTTAGAAATTTAAGTAGTTTTCTCCAGATCACACAGCTAGTGAGAGATAGAGTGGGATTTGGGATTCTGACTCCACAGTCTCCTTGGCCTTAGGTACTGATAACATGTGGGCTGAGCAATAAGCAAGAGGTCAAGAGTCCGCTTTTTTGAATCCCTATTCTGCTTACCATCCATGTTTCCTTGGATGAGTTACTCCATCTATCTGAATTTTAATTTCTTTCTCCACAAAATGGGTATAATACCTGCCTGTTAGGATTATTTTAAAGATTCCTGAAATGATGGGACAGTGGGACAGTCCAGCATTTGTTAGGAGGTCAATTAGGGCTTTTTATCCTTTTCCCCTCTGCCTTGTCCTACATACCTGAGCCATGCTTTCCTCCATTCCTGGGGCTCCTGCCATCCTAGAGGGCTCCCACACACAGTTCATAGCACAGGGCCTTTGCACATGCTGCTCTTCTGCCTGTTGTTGTAAAGGTAGACTTCCTTCATATCTGGCCTTTGATCCTTTCTTGTTCCCTTGAAGGGAAAGAGGGGTGAGGCGGGTTCTTCCACAAGCCTGTTCTTCAGTGATTACCGGAACTGTCCCTAGGTACAGGCAGAATTGAGGGTAAAGGGCAGGGCCTTGAGCACCCTGGAAATAGAAATCCCTGTGGAAAATTTCCTCCATTTGCGTTTCACAGCTTTGGAAGGGTGTGTGTGTGAAGTGTGTGTCTCTCTTTGGATCACTTCTTCTCCGTATTACTGTGGTCTCACTTGTTTAGTTCTCCCTGTTTCTGTGGATTCATCTCTTAGTCTTTTACTCTTTTGTTTGGTTTTCTGTCTAGCACTTAAATTTTTTTTTTGGTGGCTGGCCAGTATGGGGATCTGAACTCTTGACTCTAGTGTTACCAGCACCATGCTCTCCCAAGTGAGCTAACAAGCACTCCCCACAATTTTTTTTTAATTGTGGTAAAATACTTAAACCTAAACTTTGCCATTGTAATCATTTTCAACTGTACAGTTCAGTACTGTTAAGTATGTTCACATTTTGCAACCATCACCACCACCCATCTTCAGAGGTTTTTTATCTTGAAAAACTGAAAATCTATATCTGTTAACTCCCCATTTTCCCCTTCCACCAGCCTGTGGCAACCACCATTCTACTTTCTATCTCTATGAATTTGAGTAGATACTTCATATAAGTGGAATCATAGACTGTCTTTTTATGATGGGCTTATTTCACTTAGCGTGATGTCCTCAAGGTTCATCAATGGTGTAGCATGTGTCAGAATTTCCTTCCTTTCTAAAGCTGAGTAGTACTCCATTGTATGTATAGACCACATTTTATTTATCCATTCATCTGTTGATGCACATTTTTTTTGCTTCCACTTCTTGGCTTTTTTGAATAATGCTGCTATGGCCTTGGGTGTCAGTATCTCTTTGACACCTGCTTTCAATTGTTTTGGATATATACCCAGAAGTGGAATTGCTGTATCATATGGTTAGCTCTTTTTTTAAGCCACTATTCCAGGAACTGGCATATATACTGCCTTATCCACAGCTGAGAAAATAAAGGTTCAGTTGGGCTGGCTGTTTAGCTCAAGAGGTTAGAGCACGGATTATAACACCAAGGTCAGGGGTTCGGATCCCCATACTGGCCAGCTGCCAAAAAAAGAAGAAAATAAAGGCTCAGAGAGGTTAAATTATTTGCTCAGAGTTTCACAGCTGGGAAGTGTTGGAGCATCAAAGCCCTGCTTTTAACCATTTTGCTATGCTGCCTCCTAGTGGCCTCTCTCTCTCCACCTGTCTATAGAATTTTCTGCTCCTTGATCTCTCTGTTACTCATGCTCACGTTTTTTTTTTTGTTTTTTTGTGACTGGTAAGGGGATCGCAACCCTTGGCTTGGTGTGGTCCACACCGCGCTCAGCCAGTGAGCGCACCAGCCGTCCCTATAGAGGATCCGAACCCGCGGCCTCGGCGCTCCCAGCGCCGCACTCTCCCGAGTGAGCGACGGGTCCGGCCCATGCTCACGTTTTTATTCCCATTCCTGCCTTGTGTCCCCACTCTCTGGAAACTTTGGGCAACTTGAGTAAAGGCTATTTGTCGAGTGAGCGACGGGTCCGGCCCATGCTCACGTTTTTATTCCCATTCCTGCCTTGTGTCCCCTCTCTCTGGAAACTTTGGGCAACTTGAGTAAAGGCTATTTGTTTTTTTTTTGTTGTTGTTTGTTTGTTTGTTTTCCTTTTTTTGTGACCGGCAACGGATCGCAACCCTCAGTGTCGTGC
>NW_007726114.1:859826-873786 GCF_000696425.1 Galeopterus variegatus | reverse complement strand
CGCCGACCCCGCGGCGGGCGCGCCACCGCACTCCCAAGCGGCGCACTGTAGCAGTGCGCCACCGGGCCGGCCTGAGTAAAGGCTATTTGACTGGCAGAAGTTTTTGTGAGTTGGAGACCTACAGAGGAAGGCCTGTAATTTGCTTTTTAATCATAGTTATCTGGGTTTATAGCTGACTCTCCCCCAACAGCTGACAGGATCTCATTTCACTTCATGTGGTGACTGGCTTGTGGAGCCACAGAGAGCCAGCCCAAGAGGGTCAGCTCCCCCGGGGCAGGGACGCTGTACTCCCCTGAGGGGCAGTATGGGAAAGGAAAGGGCCCAGCCAGCCAGAGTGGGGTTCTCCTGGTTTGCCGATTTCCTGGCAACAACAGAGGCAGACAATTTTATAGAAAAATGGAGAAAGAGAGGCTACTAAGTGGGTTTCCGTACACTTGTCTTTTCCTGACCTTCAACACTGTCATAACAAAATATCCCTAAGTTTGGGTGATTTTACTGATTTTCAAAGTTCAAACCAGACTTAAAATTTGCATGCTAATCAACCATGTATTTGTCATCCTTTTTTCTTTATTTTAACTTTTTTATTCTGGAAAATTTTGAATTTTCTACAGAAAAGTAGACAAAATAGTATAATGAACTTCCATGAATGCATTGCTTGGTTTTAGCAATTATTAATATATAGTCTCAACCCGTCTATTCAACAACATAGAAGTTTAAACTTTCTTCATTCACAGCACTAGCTCAGTGTATCACACCTAGTAGTTGCTCAGTAAATAAACAGATGTTGGCTGATTACAAATCCTTTTCCCTCTCTAGGTCTCAGTTTCCCCATTTGTGCAATAAGGGTGTAGGATCTAAGAGATGCAGTAGTCAGATGATTTCTAAGAGAGGTTTTCTAAGAGATGATTTCTAAGAGGTGCAGTGGTCAGAGCATATATTTTGGTGTCAGACACACTTGTTCAAATCCTTGTTCTGCCATTTATGAGGTAGGTGTCTTTAGGCAAGTTAGGTCTCAGTTTTCTCATCTATAAAATGGGGATACCAGCATCGGCTTCTCAGGGGTGGTTGTGAGCATGCAGTAAAGATAAAGTGGCTGTTTTGTTGCTTGTACTTTTATTATTGCTATTTTGAATATTAATATTCTGGGGGGAAGAATCCATGTTTTTCGAAAATGCAAAAATAAATTGGAATTGACTAGAATACAAGCCCTAGGATTCAGCTTTTTTTGTTCCAGTCAGCATGTAGTCAGAAGCTTAAGAAAAGGACAGTGTAGCTGAAGCCATTGCCTCAAATATAGAGCTGGGACCAGGCCCAGAGTGGGGGCCACGCAGGCTGATTTCATCTTCTTGCCTTCCCTCCCCTGCCATGCATGGGTGCCATAACCCCCGTGAGCTAGCTGGCTGCTCCCTCCCTTGGTGAGACAGGCCTGAGCTGGAAGAGCCCAGAGGTGGAGAGAGTGGCGCTGCTGGATGTCTTGTTGCTAGGAGACCAGAGGAGGCAGCAAGGACCCGTTGCCAGACCCAGGAGGGAATGGTAGGCTGGCGTGGAGATGCAGGGCACGTGGCCCCAGATGGGCTTTTGTGGGATTCTGAGCAGGGGACAGGAGTGCAGCATCTGGGAGGAGAGGAAGGGGACAGGAAGGGCTCTGTAGACTATGGCTCCTTCCTTAGGCTGTGGCCTCCAGATGAACTGTTCATTTCTTCCATTTAATTTCTTTTATGTCAAAATCAGATCTGCATTTGAATCCTGACTCACTGTGTGACCTTTGGCAAGTGTTGTGCTGCTACCCTTGCTGGACCTCAGTTTCCTCATCTATACAATGGGAAGCCATTATGAGGGCTAATGGAAATGTGTATAATAAAGTGTTCCATGGAAAGGAAGACATAGTATAAATGTGAGGGTTCACTACCCTCTGATCTTTATTATAATAATTATTTTTCCCCTCACTGTAAAATGAGAGAATTGGATTCTCTTAGTCTAGGTTAGATTCGTGGACAGGGAACCTGGAAGGGGACTTTACTGTGGGGCCCTGACTCAGGCGACTGTGGGGATTGGCTGGATGGCCAATTAGTGAAACTCCAGGGGACACTGAGGAGGACAGCAAAGTTCAAAGCCAGAGAGGCAGTCCAGAGGGAGATTGTAGTGGCTGAAAGGTGGGGACTCTGGTGAGATTCTGGGAAGGACTCTGAATGGTTCAGGCCAGAAGCTGTGAGCGAGGTGAGGGTAACAGGCCTTTCTTACATAATTCATATGTTCACACACATATACCATAAAATAAGCAACAAAACAAAACACAGCCCAAACAAACACAAAAGAAATAATTGCACTATCATAAAACAACCTCTGGTAACATTTAAAAAAATATTTCCTTCCCGTTTATTTTTTTCTATGCATGTACACATACATACATATTTTATAGATATTGGGTCATATGTTACATACTATTTTGTACCTGCTTTTCTACTCTGTATTATGTTATGAACATTATTACATAGCAACATATAGCTCCCCAACATTATCTTCTAACAGTTGCATAGTAAGTATTTCAGCACATGTACATGTCACTACTTATCTAATATAGCCAATGTTGTTGGACATGTATTAATTCCATTTTTCCACTTTACTCTTTTTTTTTTCCTTTTTGTCTTTTTTTGATTGGACATGTATTAATTCCATTTTTCCACTTTACTCTTTTTTTTTTCCTTTTTGTCTTTTTTCGAGTCCGGCAACGGATTGCAACCCTCCGTGTCGCGCCCATACCAGACCGGGACCGGCAACGGGATCGCAACCCTCAGTGTTGCACCCGCACCTCGCTCAGCCACTGAGCGGGAACCGGTCTGTATGTGGGATCCGAACCCTCGGCGGGAGCGCTGCCGCGCTCCCAAGCAGTGCACTGTAGCAGTGCGCCACCGGGCCGGCCCACCACTTTACTCTTATACACAATTCTCGGACAAATGTTCTTATAGCTACATCTTTGTGCCATCCATTGTTCCTTGAAGATAAACTTCTTTCTTTCTTTCGTTTTTAAAAAGATGACTGGTAAGGGGATCTTAACTCTTGACTTGGCGTTATCAGCACCACACTCTTCCAAGTGAGCCACAGGCTGGCCCAGATAAATTTCTAAAATAGAAATTTTGAGTTAAAAGGTATGTACATTTTTAAGGCTTATCATGCACTTTTTCAAAGTTCCCTCCAGAGAGATGAAAGCAGTTGATAGCTGCATTGACACTGTTTGAATATGCCCAATTTACTGGGTGCTGATTGCCTTCATTAACCAGACCACGGTGGCATGAGGGGTGGGAGGCTCACTTGTATGGATTGGGGAAAAAGAGAGGCATCAGTAGCCATGCTAAAGAGACTTTTGCAGAGAGAGGCCCTTGGGTGGCTTGGTGGGGCTGGGCTGGGTTGGGCTGTGTCGGGGGGCTTACGTGGCATGGGCTATACTGGTTCAAGCTGTGTTGGTCTGACTGTATTGGTCAGGGAGGCTGTGCTGGGTGGTTGGTCTGGGTTGGCTTCACTGGCTCAGTCCCGGCGGTCTTGCCCCTGGTGTGATCCTAGGCTCAGCCTGGTATGATCAGCATGGTCACCAATCCAAGACATTCATTCTAGAAGTTGGTATGGCCTCCTTGGCCATGCTGACAGGCTTGTCCATTCACGTAGTGGAGAGTGATTCATCAGAGCTGCTGGTGGCAGCAGTAGCTCTGACAGAGTAGAACTGTTCTAACCATCCTGTCATTCGGCCTCTAAAAATAACTCTTCCCTGTTCTGAGTGACCGCACAGCCAGGTGTCTGAAGGTGCAGTCCCTTGGCTGTGGTTATGTGAGAGAGGGCATGTGCATGGGTGTGTGTGTGTGTGTGTGTGTGTGTGTGTGTGTGTGGTGTGTTAGGGCTAGGGGTGGCATCTGGAGCCTCTATTGGTTGGCCTCTGAGCCAAGGGATTTGGGATGGGGAAAGAGAGGCAGGTCAGGCTTTTCCCTTTCTATTCCCTTCTAGCTGGGGAGAATCTGTCTACTCTTTGGAAAGCAGCAGAGACAGCCAGTGGGGGCAGGTGTGTCTTTCAGGACTGTGTGCCCACTCCCCACTGAGCAGGGGAGAGACAGCAGGAGAGGGAGGGAGACTTCAGGGGCAATATGGCAAGGGGTGGGGGCAGGCTCTGGGAGGGAGCATAGCATTTAAACTATCAACAATCATATCCTATGAAAGCCCATTTCATATCTCACCTTTTTGGTGAAATCTTTAATGCAGGTTTCCTTTAAATTAGATACAGAATACACACAAATACAGCTGATTGTTTAACATGAATGATTAGAGACCATCTAGCCCAAAGGTCTTAAGCAAGTGTCCATGGACCCTGGGAGTGATCTATGCATGGGCTTCATGAGGTCTCTTGATGCCTGAAATTATAAGGGTATGTGTGTGTGTGCGCATGTGTGCTTACATGATGTGTGTGTGTCTGCACTCATTCCCATGTGCGTTTTTCTGAGAGAAGCTCTGTAGTTTTCATTACATTTTTCAAAGGAAATCATGACCCATAAAAGGTTAAGAACTATGCTAGTCCACCTCCTCACATTATAGGTAAGTAAATTGAATCCTAAGAGGAAAATGACTGCCCAGGATCTCAGAACCAAGGTTAGAATCCAGGTCTCTTGATATCCAGCCCAGCATCCTCTGCCACACAGGACACCATCCTCCCCTGGCTAGTTCTGAGTCAGGATCCAGCTACTGCAGGACCATGGTATTATGTCCCATGCCCTCTTGGCTGGGATGGATTTGACTGAACAGGCTTGAGGTTTTCAATAGTAGTGGGCAGCTGAATGCTCACCTGCAGACCTTCCCATTCCCAGGTGGTCTTGTAGAGGAAGACGCATGGGGTGTGTCCTGACTCACTCCCTTAGAGGGCATCTTAGCTCGGACAGTTAAACCTACCTTTTGTGCCTTGATGTTCTCCCTCTGATGGGATGTCCCCTTGACAGGAAGTGCCTCTGCCTTCTAGGAGAGGAACTGACCCTCTGCTCCTGGAGAAAAGTAAATGGAATGGGTGCTACGGGAGAGTGGGCCTGGGAATATTATGTGATGGGCAGGCAGAGGTCATAGCTAACTATAAGAGACAGAATGCTGGCCCATTGTATATGGGAGGAATTAAACTGCCATAGGAGTTTATATGAAGTCGTACATGAGGATTAAAAACGATAAGTAACATTCATTGAACACTTACTGTAAGTCAGACACTCTTCTAAGACATGTACATGTATTATCTCCTATAATAACCACATAGGGTTATTATAAGGAAAGTGAGACACAAAGATATTAAGCAAACCTAGTAAATGGCTGAGCCAAGATATGAAGCCAGGGCCTCTGACTCCAGTATAGAGTCACCCTGGAGCCAAAGTGTGGGCTCCTTTCAAACTTAAGGATGTGTTGGAATCAGGAGGGCTGGTGAAAACACAGATTGCTGCTACAGACCCCCTAGTAGTCCTGGGTGGGGCCTGCACATTTGCATACTAAAGAGCTCCTGGGTGATGCTGCTTCTCCAGGGACCACACTTTGAGAACCATTCCTCTGCTTCCTGCTGGGAAGGATGAACAGAGGGAAGGGAAGGGTTATCAAGCTTACCTGGGTTATTATAATGTCCCACCCTGGTTCCAGGCCTGTCCTACCCTCTAGTCACTTACTCTTCACCAGGGACAAATTAATCTTCATCAAGCCCAGCTCCAGTCATGCCTTTGCTCAAAGTCCTCTGGAGTCTCTGTCATTGTCTGCCATTGCTGTCCAGTAGATCTGTCTGCAATGATGAAATGTTCTATATTTGCACTGTCCGGTACGTCCAAAATTCACATATGGCTATGAACTTTACAATTTATTTCATTTTCTTAAAATTTAAATAGGCACATGTGGCTAGTTGCTAGAGAGTGCAGGAAACCACTCGGTGGGTCATTCAAGGCTCTCATTGGCACCATCTGCCTTTCTAGCCTCAGCCTCAACCCTTGCATCCCACCTGCAGCCAGTTTCCTGATTCTACCCTGTACTTTCCAACCACAGTGCCTTGTTTTATGCTATTTCTTCAGTTTAGATCGTCTTTCTGCCCTACCTTTAATGCTCAACTCAAATGCTACATTTTCCTTGAAATCTTTGATTCCTGTTCCTCTCTAATGTCTTTGTCCTCTGAACTCCCCAAACACTTTATCCTTTTCTTACAACTCTTAGTACTTTTTGTCTTATATTGTAGTTGGCTGGTGTCAGTATTTTATTTCTTTTACTAAACTGTGAGCTTTCAGAGGGTGTGACTGTTTTCTATAGAGAGCTCCTGCTTCCTACCACAGGTCCCTCAAGACACACAGAGGAGCTCCAGAAATCCTCAAACCTTGCACTGGTGCATTGGTGATACAGATATGGGTATGGTACCTTCCCTGTCAAGCTGCTCACAGGCTCCCATGAGTGTCTGATTCATATCCAGAGAACCATTGAAGCAATGGTCATTTTGTACAAGGAGAGAAAAGCCACAGAGGGCTCAGTTGGCGAAGGGAGTCCAGCAGAAGCTGCCTAAGCAGAAGGCTGTGTTTACACACATAGACGGCTTCTCTGCTCAGCCTGGCCTGGTGCGAGGAGATGGGAACATTCAGACATCACTGCCTGGCTGCTTCGGGAAGTTGGGGATTAACCAGTGATGTAGCTGCTGGTATAGCCGTCTGGCCCCTGCAGATGGATGAATGAGGAGAGGGTTGCAAAGACCGCAGAGCAGTACCACTTCTGGAAGTGGAGTGTTGGCTGGATGGAGTGGGCACCTGAGGTGGGGATGTGAGTGCAAGCAAATGTTTGTGATCTGAGCCATGGACAACAGGTGAAATTCTGCTAGGCCTGGCTTGAGGGTTTGTGAGGTCTTCACACCAGTCCCCGCTCAAAATGGATAGATGGATGAAAGGAAAAAAAGAAAGAAACAGCTTTCTAGCTTTGGACTCTAATACTAAGAGTAGTTCACACCCTGAGGATCTCTAACATGTATTCATCTCTGGGACAAAAACATTTTTAAAAAATAAATTTTTAATTGAAATTATAACATAAACACAGAAAAGTGCACAGACCATAAGTTTACACATAACTGTGTGACTTCCCTCCGCACAAGAACAAAACATGTCAGCATCTCCACCGTAAATTTGTTAAGCCACATGCATGCAGGATTAACAAAGGAGCATACACAGGCTCTGGAGTCAGTATGCCTGGGATTGAATCCTGGTTCCCCTACCTACTAGCACTGTGACCTTGGACTAGTGACTTAACTTTAGTTTCCTCCCCTGTAAAATCAAGGTGGATATATAATTTCTGCCTTATAGGGAAGTAAGAGATTTAAAACTGAAAATGTAGGCAAATTGCCAGGCACAGTGCCAGCACATAAATGGGGACTCAAACGCTCTCTGCAATTATGATGCTGATTGATGGTGATGCAGCAGCATCTTCTGGCACCTGGGACCACAGACACACACACACACACACACTGCCTCTCACTGCTCCCAGTCTCTGTATGATACTCTCCAAGAGCTCTTCTGACTGCAAGGGATCTGTGATGCTGTGATGATACAAATCTCAGCTGACACTTCAGGCACCTGGTGGAGGCTGAGTGGAATTCTGTATTCAGTGGGAACATGGCCAAATTTTTCATGTTCAGGCCCTGGGAATGAAGCTCCAATACCTCCTAGGGAAGGGCTGATTTCCCAGGGAGGGCAGCTGGAAGCATGGGGACCCATTAAGAAATATAGCTGAGGTGGAGTTGGGGTCACAGAACTCAACCTCAGGAGTGTCTTGGCATCCTGGGTGAAATTCTGACTGCCACTTGCTCCCTGACCTCTGGCTCTAGGAGTAAAGGTAGCCCAAGGGACACACACCATGCACTGGGCCCTCATGGGGTGAAGGATGAGAAGTGGCCCCTACCCTAAAGCACATAGTGCAATGGAAGTTTAAGACCCTCTGTCAAGTCACACAACCCAGGCCTGGAGGGCAGAGTCCAGGAGGGAGGGAGAGGCCAATAGGTTATTTCTAGATGTGTGGGGTTGTTGCAAAGAGGGGGGAATCAGGAAAGACTTCCTGGAGAATGCTTGGAAGAATGACCATGGTGAAAGGCAAAGGAAGTCTCCCAGGCAGAGGAATGAATCAGCACGTGTAAAAGCAGAGGGGCAGGGCAGAGCCGCTGTGCCCTGGGGACCCAGAACTGGTCAGTTTGATAGAGCACGCCACGTGGAGTCTGAGAATGAGGCTGAAGAGCCAGGTGAGACCAGGCTGGGAAAAGTCTTGAGTCAGGCCAAGGTGTTAGAGTTGCTTCATCAGAGAACGGGGAGCCACTGAAGGGTCTTCCACTGAGGAAGCAGAGCAGGACCAGTATCTCTTGATGTGCTCAGTGAAGACCAGCCTTGTTTTTAGCCAAAGACAGCAGTTAGTTGTCCAAGCCAATGGAGTGGGCTGTGAGAGCCTCTGGGGTGCCCAGCCCTGTGCAGACGCCTGGCTGTGGGTATAAAGGAGGAAGAAGGGTTGGGGCGGGAGGCAAGGTTACTGCCTGTGAGAAATGGCAGTCTTGTTGGAGATGTCAGAGAGCCTCATGAGAACTCCAAATTCACAAGTGGAGAAAAGGACAAGGTGATGGTCCAGGAGGCAGAGAAGGAGAGATGGGCTCGGTGGAGCATGGGTGGAGGAGGCAGAGGGTGGGCTTCCTGGGGGGAGGGCAACCTTGAGGATGAGTGGGCTTTGGAGAGACTGAGGGAGCTGCAGGGGCACCCTAGGGGGGTTCACCTGAGGTAGAGAAGGGAGCACTGAGCTTGGCAGGCACTACACAGAACGCTCTGTGGATATTATCGCATTTTATCCTCATAGCAGCTCCAAGAGGTGGTGCTGATATTATCCCCATTGTACAGAGGTGCGAACTGAGGCTTAGAAAGGTTAAGGCCTTGGCCAAGGTTACAAAGCTCCTATACTAATGAACATCCCCTATTCCTGCCCCATCCCCAGAGGTAACCAATGCTCTTAGGCTCTTCAACAACACTATGCTAGATATGGAAAAGCACTCAGTACTATGTGACCTGCTGTGTAACTTGGAGGCCTTGTCATTATTCCACCCTAGAATAGGACCTAATGCAGGAGTATGTGGTTCCCACAGTCTGGGCTGGAAGGTTCCAGGGGAGGGTGAAGTCCCTGAGGACTTCAGTGCTTCGGATGGCTTCCTGAAGGAGACAGAGGAGAGAAGGTGTCGGGAGCAGCTAGAGGGGAGAAGTCCATACCAGGTGGGCACTGCTGCCCCTCCACCCTGCTTACTCCCTCCGCCCAGACACAGCAGCCCTACAGTGCCTTCCAGAGAGTTCCAATGATCAGTGAGAACAGCCTTTTTAGGCAGAACTTCCCAGGCCTGTGGGTCACGCTGCTCTGGAAAGTTTGGCTCTGGTAGCTCCTTCTCTCTGGCCCAGCACTCAGTTGCCTGGGGCTGCAGCTCAGCCCCCACTCCTACCACTCCAGGCCCTGCTACCCTCTGGGACCCCAGCAAGATGCCCTGCAGCTCTCTTGTCCTGGAATACCCTCCTCCCCTTGACCTTGCCTTTAACCCAGATCGGCTTAGGTGTCCTCTCCTCCAGGAAGATTTTTCTGATCCCTATCGGCAGGGTTAGGACCTCAGAGTATCTAAACCTGTGCTGACCAAAAAACCCCCCAAAATATATAATGTGAGCCACATATGCAAGCCACGTATATAATTTAAAATTTTCTAGTAGCCGCATTTTAAAAAAAGCAAAAGGAAACAGATCAAATTACTCTAATGATACAATTCATTTAACCCAATTATCTATAATATTATCATTTCAATACAAAAATTATTATTATTATTTTATTTTATTTTTTAAAAGATGACTGGTAAGGGGATCTTAACCCTTGACTTGGTGTTGTCAGCACCATGCTCTCCCAAGTGAGCTAACCGGCCATCCCTATATAGGGATCCAAACCCATGGCCTTGGTGTTATCAGCACCACTCTCTCCTGAGTGAGCCACGGGCCTGCCCTTCAATACAAAAATTATTAATGAGATATATTACATCCTTTTCTTGGTACCAAATCTTCAAATTTCAGAGTATATTTTATATTTACAGCACATTTCAATTTGCACAAGCCACATTTCAAGTGCTCAATAGCCATATGTGGCTAGTGTCTATCATATTGATTAGCACAGCAGTCCTAGAGGCAGGGAGAAGTTTATAAGGCTTGAAGCTCAAGGTTTGGCATCAGACAGATCTGGCAGTCACCTGCAGGGAGAAGTTTATAAGGCTTGAAGCTCAAGGTTTGGCATCAGACAGATCTGGCAGTCACATCCTGGCTGTGCCATTTATTAGCTGGGTGAACTTTGGGAAGTTGTTAACCCCTCTGAGCCTCAGTTACTTCAGCTGTGAAAGGGATTAATAATTTCAGTGCCAGAGAATTGTTTTAAGGATTAAAAAATGAATGTGTGTCTAGTGCCAGGCACCGAGGAAACACTCAGAAAATGGTGGCAATTATTCTAGTACCCTGTGATGTGGTGGTTAATATGTCATTCCCCACCACTGGACTGACTGTAAATTCAAGGGCAGAGATTGTATACAATTCCTTTGGCCTTCCCTAGTGCCCAGGATCTGGCTCAGCATGAAGGGCATGAACATCACGGCTTTCTGAATTAAAGATAAAGTCCTTGGGCTCCCCACCCTACGCTGCCCACCCAGGAGTCAAGGGCCTCTGGTGGCTTGGGAGTCCTGAGGCCACTGACTACTTGTGGGTGACCTTGGTCAGTTGCTGCTTTGCTCAGGGCTTTGGTTTCCTCCTTTGAAAGATGAAAGGGGAATGGGAGGAGCTCTGCCTGATGTGTTTGGTTGAGTCTCTGCTCCAACACTCTGTGGCCAACACTGTGTGCTTTGTCTGCCCAGCATGTGAAGCAAATCACTTCCATCCTTGTCCTGGCTTTCCTATATCCTGGACTTTTGCACCACCAAGTTCCCTCCAGTTAAAATTTAAGAGCAAAGAATTTCTCCTACCTCTTATGCAGACCAGAGAGGGGATGAAGGGTTCTGTACCTTCTCTTCTGCCAGCATTTACTGACCTCCCATTACAGCAGCCCAGAAGTGAGGCAGGGAAAGTTTCTCCCATTTTATATGTGAGAAAACAGAGGCTCAGAGAGGTCAAATAACCTGCGCAGGTAACACGGGAAGAAGTGGTAGAGCCAGGGCTGGAAGCAAAATTTGCAGCTAAGGGAACTGAATAGCGCTTCTTCGCTGAGTGGCTTCCCTTTCTTCACTTGGGCCCTTGGCAATTCTCCATGAGACTTGGTCCTGGGCTTTCATGAGACTTGGTCCTGGGTTGAGTCTTATTCCTGTGCCTTAGTTTCCCTGCCTGGGGAATGAAAGCAGCCAAGTAACTGGAGTAGTGATTTCAACTGATGTCTATAGGGACCACGTGTTCTTCAGACGGTGTTTTCCTCCCCACCCCCACCTGATTACACTGGAGAGCGTTACTGAAAGTGTCTGATCCAGAAAGCCAGTGTTACGGTGCAAGTGTGACCTTGGACAAGTCACTCACTGTTCCATGCCTCAGCCTGCCTATTTATAAAATGGGGGATGATATTATCTCACAAGATGTTGCGAAGATGACACATGAAAGTACTTTGCAAACTGGCAAGTGCTAATAGAAATGTTAGTGAAGAATAATAATAATAACAGGTATAATGATAATAATAGAAGCCCCATTTGCTGTATGGTCCCACTGACCTGAAGTGAATTGGGCCCTGTGGGTATAAATCCAGAATGATGCCTGAGAAAATCCTGCCTTGGTCTTTGGAGCGTAGCCTGGATTCTCCTGGGAAAGTGAGAGGCTCCATCTGGCTGAGGAGGGTGGGAAAGTGGCCTGTCCCAGGGGAGGAGTGGGGAGGGAAAGAGAGTTGGACTGAGAGGAACAGGGAGGGCCTTGGCTATTCAGCCCAGAGCCAACTGCTACAGGAGCCCATGGTTGGAAGGCCATCCAGAGGCTGAGAGTGTTGGAATTTGGAAGCAAAATACTTGAAGGCAGCAGTCACAGATCTCTTAGCAGATGTGCCTATTGAAACAATATGATCATCTGGTAAAACTCCTAAATTTTACTGGTCCTTTCACTCATTCATTTGAATAAATATGCAGTGAACTGAACTCAAACAGAACAAAGTGACTTGCCCAAGGCCACCCCTGAGGTCCTGCTTGGGACTTCCTGGGGAGCTCCTGGGAAGAACTGAATTTGGGAGGTGGGCAGATGAGAAGCCCAAAGGCAAAGGAGGGGATCTGTAGGGAAGTCTGTCAAGCAGGACTCTGGTCCTTCTGTGAATTGACCTGGGCAGGAGGGTTTGTTCACTAGGACCAAGAGGAGCTGGCTTCCTTTTGCTATCTGCTTTCTTTCTGCTGCTGAGCCTAGTGTGCAGCCCAGAGAGTGAAGACATGGGAAGCTGTGTCCTGGGACACTGGATGAAGGAGTTCGTCATGTTTAACTTGGAGAAGAGAAGGCTTGGTCTGGGGGTGGGGCAAGGGAATACAGTTACTATCTTGTGCTCTCTAAGGGGTTCTGGGGGCCCTCCGGTGGGCACTAGGACCTAGGGTGGAAGGTCACCATGATGGAGGAAGGAGTGGGGGAGAGGGAGGTGCCTGTCCCTGTAGTGTGCAACAGGCTGAGGCTGACACTGAGGGAATGGCAGTATGGGAGGACACACAGCTTGGCTCACATCTGGGCGGCTTCCCAGCTTTGGGCCTCTGTGCTTCCCAGTATGGAGGATTCTGTGGCTGGCACATAGTAGGTACTCAGGAATGACTTGAAGAATGAAAGAGTAGACGTGTGTGCCTGGGGGTTGGGGCGGGGATTAATGGGTAGGAGTCATACAGGCTGCAGTGTGGACCCTGGGCAGAAATCTTTGGAGATTATGGGCCGACCCCGTGGTGCACTCGGGAGAGTGCGGCGCTGGGAGTGCAGCAGCGCTCCCGCCGCGGGTTCGGATCCTATATAGGGATGGCCGGTGCGCTCACTGGCTGAGCACGGTGGTGCGGCCGGTCATAAAAAAGACAAAAAAAAAAAGAAATCTTTGGAGATTATACTGTGGGTTACCCACCATCTTGGCCATACCCTTTCTTTTATTGTTCGCAAACTGAGGCCTAGAGTATGACAGCAATTTGCTACTGGCAGAGCTGGACTGAAACTCAGGCCCTCTGCCTTCCAGAGTCCTCTGCGGTTGGCAGTCTCTGCCAGTGGTCAGACCTGCTTTTTGAGTTGTAACAGTGCTACTGGGGGTAGGAGCAGGGCTTAGCTTGGTTTTGAGCCATGATCTCTACTACAGGCCCCTTGGCCACCCCCCACCCCTTCCTGGAGCCTGGGTGCCACTTGGTGTGTGCCTGCGTACATACAGCAGACACATCTGTACACAGGCTCAGTCCCCAACAGATCCCCGTGCTCACTGTCATACTTACTGTTATCGTCACCAATGCACATATGGACAAATGTGTATACATGCACACACTCCGGGAGACACTCAGAGGCACAGAGGATTCCCAGGAGATAGTTGCCATATCTCCTCCCTGATGGGAGAGGAACGCAGAGTCCCCGGCAGGTTCTGCCCTGCGCTGTGCTGCAGGGGAGGTGAGGGTATCCGGCTCGGGTGGGATGGGAGGCCCATTGAGGCTGAGTCACCCCTTCTGAGTCAGGGATCCTCCCGCCTTGTTCTCTCTTCCTCCTCCCTCTCTTGCTGCTGAGCCCCGCAAGAGGGGCTGGCCAGAGCAGGGTGGGGGCGGCCTGGGCGCAAGAGTTGCTTCCTGCTGCACGGTCCCACGGTGGTCTGGGAACTGCCCGTGTGGCAGGGACCGGGAGGAGGTGCCTGGGAGCCTGCGAGAGGTGGAGGAGGGAAAAAGGAGACGGGCAGAGAGGAGGCGGTGGCAGGGGCAGGGCCGCCGCGAGCGAGGAGG